>NC_091240.1:11107489-11389989 GCF_040958095.1 Procambarus clarkii | reverse complement strand
TCCCAGGCGCCGGCGAGAAACAATGGGCAGAGTTTCTTTCACCCTATGTCCCTGTTACCTAGCAGTAAAATAGGTACCTGGGTGTTAGTCAGCTGTCACGGGCTGCTTCCTGGGAGTGGAGGCCTGGTCGAGGACCGGGCCGCGGGGACGCTAAAAAAAAAAAAGCCCCAAAATCATCTCAAGATAAGCTCAAGATAGGGTGACTGACTACACTCTCCCGTAGTATCTTACTGACAACTGTACCTCAAAGCGGTATTCTATTATGGATTAAAGTACACACTCAAGTGTACATACAGAGAAATACACTTTTTTTAATTAGCTAGAAGGGGTACCACCTCTGGTGCAAGTGTAGGGACCCAAAGCCTCGGAGAAGAAAACCAAGTGTTTGTTATTGTAATACACGTGGTTGATAAGTGCCTGTATGTACACCTGGCTCCCTGTACTACCCTCCGACAATGTGGAGACAGCAGTGGTGTGCATTTGTCACTGAGCGCCGTTATCTTGAGATGATTTCGGGGCTTTTAGTGTCCCCGCGGCCCGGTCCTCGCCCAGGCCTCCACCCCCAGGAAGCAGCCCGTGACAGCTGACTAACACCCAGGTACCTATTTTACTGCTAGGTAACAGAGGCATAGGGTGAAAGAAACTCTGCCCATTATTCTCGTCGGCGCCCGGGATCGAACCCGGGACCACAGGATCACAAAGCCAGCGTGCTGTCCGCTCAGCCGACCGGCTCCCCAGCCGGTCGTAAACCGTAAACCGGCCGTAAACACAGTCTCGTCACATGCATTCACCTAAAACAAAAATAACATTAATACAGCGTTATATGTATACACCAAGAGGTGTGTATACATACCTTCTGTGTTATATGTGGAAGCAGGTGTACTCTGCTTCTCGATACATATAAACTGATTTTACTTTTGTGCAAGCGATGAGTCACAATAACGTGGCTGAAGTATGTTGACCAGACCACACACTAGAAATTGAAGGGACGACGACGTTTCGGTCCGTCCTGGACCATTCTCAAGTCGATTGTGTTATATGCATTGTGATTTTACTTTATTCCTGAACTATGTTCAGAACTAGAGTATACTTACAGGTTGGTCAGTAAGGTATTGTGGTAGCCTTAATAACCCTCCCGAGGCTGATAGGACATATAATTGCATTAGACAATCAGAGGCTAGAAAGGCGGAGTCGAAGAGCTAAAACTCGATCCTGCAGGCACAAAAAGGTGCTTGCAGAGGCCACGTCATCTCGGCATCACCAGCCTCGACCTCATTATTAAACCAAACAGTTCACAGACTTTGGATACGTAAACTTGTTATGGTCGTCTAGTGCGGTGTGTCACGCCCCAGATGGCAGCACTGGTCGGTTATCATAGTTCATGCTACACTACACTGGACCTTTCACCACCCAGCCCCCAACCCCACACCACCAGTATGCACCACCAGCCCCCCCCCCCACCCCTAACACCAGCCCCCCATCCCTCAGGTAATCCCACACAACACATTAACCTGGCAAACACCTCCCTCAGTATCCTCAGTTATGCCCCATCATCACCACGCTCAGGATAGAACTGCGACGGTTCAAAGCTTCCTTGAAACCTGCTCTCATTGTGTGTGGATTTAGTGGCATGGTCGTCTTCGTTGGTGTGGTGTGTGTCATCATAGAGGCTCTTGTAGCAGCGTCCCTATACACCCCTTGTTGTGGTGTCTCGCGGCGGTCAAACAACGCGGTGTTCGGACTGTGTACGGTGACAAAGGTCAACAATGTGGTGCATCGGTCGAGGTGAAAATGACCGACATTCTGAACATAATTTATAATTACTAAGATGTGACATTATAGCCAGAACCCCTGACACACATTATTCATATCTGACGCTGCACATTTAGTCCGGCCACACCACGACACCCTCACAACACACACACACACACCACCACATCCCTCTCACACTGTACACAGTACCACAACCGGTACACACCACACACCTGACCCTTGTACACATGCTAACACAACCCACCTAAGCCCACCAGTGACACAATCCTCCTCCTCAGACCACACCTGCCAAGTGTCACCGCCCCCATACCTATCACTTGTCAACACCAACCACTTGGGCTGGACGGTAGACCGACGGTCTCGGTTCATGCAGGTCTGCGTTCAATCCCCGACAGTCCAAGTGGTTGGACACCATACCCTCCCCCCACCCTGTCCCATCCCTAAATCCTTATCCTGACCCCTTCTCGGTGATATTTAGTCGTAATGGCTTGGTGCTTTTACCTGATAATTCCCTCCCAATCTTGTGTCGACCTCCTAAGAGCTGGGATATGAGGACAGACTAAGAGCTGGGATATGAGGACAGACTAAGAGCTGGGATATGAGGACAGACTAAGAGCTGGGATATGAGGACAGGCCAAGCCCTGGGATATGAGGACAGGCCAAGCCCTGGGATATGAGGACAGGCCAAGCCCTGGGATATGAGGATGGAGTGAGGCACTCACCGGCCCAAGCAGGTCCCGAGTGCCACGTATACAGGGCCAGTATACACACGGCATGATACAGGTAAACATAGCAAAGGTCCGCCTTCATCACGGGTACAAAAGAGGTGATAAAGACGGGTAAACATCGCCCTCAGACAAGACCAATGTGGAGGATCACCTCTGCAGCTTCCCGCCTCAGCCCTCTCCTGTACACCAGCCACCCCGTTCTCTCTATATGTCCCAACGTACAAAATATAAAGTGCTAACCTAACCCTAGACGTATGAACACAAGCATCCCACCTAATCTAACTTACCGATCCATAGAAAACGTGGATATCTGTGAGCCGCTGGGTTTCATAGTAGGTTGTGCGTATACGGTACACACATGTGAGGTATTAGGTGAGAGGACGGGTTGCAGCAGCAGCAGCAGCAGCAGCAGCAGGAGGCGCTCTTACCTGTGTACCGCTAGGCTGACCCACAGGTGTGTTAGTACACACTACACGAGCAAGCATCGGTACACTCCCGTAAGACGGTACCCGGCCTCTTCACCCCCACCTCCTCACTTACTTCTCTAAGGCTTCTACAATTTCCAGACACAAGTAATTATCAAGAGAAGGCGTCAACCCGGGAACACTTACACACTACACTTACCCACACACCACCTCCTCCTCCTCCTTCTCTTGCTCAGTAATTGTCCTTTGTTGTGTGACTAACCGTTATGTTGTTATCCTTTCCTGTGGAGTCTTCTGTCTCTTTAGTCACTCCCACTTGGCAGGTTGCGACAGGCACGCGCTCACCACTCGTAATCCTGGGCACCGAGGTTCGATCCCAGGCGATGGCGGAAACAAATGGGCACTTTCTTTCACCCACCCTGATGCCCCTGTTATCCAGCAGTAAATAGGTACCTGGGAGTTACACGGCTGTTGCGGACTGCTTCCTGTGTGTGTACTCACCTAATTGTGTTTGCGGGGGTTGAGCTTTGGCTCTTTGGTTCCGCCTCTCAACAGTCAATCAACTGGTGTACAGGTTCCTGAGTCTACTGGGCTCTATCATATCTATATTTGAAACTGTGTATGGAGTCAGCCTCCACCACAATACTACTTAATGCATTCCATATATTAACTACCCTGACACTGAAAAAATTCTTTCTAACGTCTCTGTGGCTCATCTGGGTACTCAGTTTCCACCTGTGTCCCCTTGTTCGTGTCCCACCCGCGCTAAAGAGTTTGTCTTTGTCTCTGTCAATTCCCCTGAGAATTTTGTAGGTGGTTATCATGTCTCCCCTTACTCTTCTGTTTTCCTGGGTTGTGAGGTTGAGCTCCCTGAGCCTTTCCTCGTAGCTCATTCCTCTCAGTTCCGGGACGAGCCTGGTGGCATACCGCTGAATCTTCTCTAACTTCGTCTTGTGTTTAACTAGGTATGGACTCCAGGCTGGAGCTGCATACTTCATGATTGGTCTTACATAAGTGGTATACAGGGTCCTGAACGATTCCTTACACAAGTTTCTAAAGGCAGTTCTTACATTGGCCAGTCTAGCATATGCCGCTGATGTGTGTGAGTGAGTGAGAGAGTGTGTGTGTGTGTGTGTGTGTGTGTGTGTGTGTGTGTGTGTGTGTGTGTGTGTGTGTGTGTGTGTGTGTGTGTGTGTGTGTGTGTGTAAAACAAATGATCGTTGATTGATTGACAGTTGAGAGGCGGTCCGAAAGAGCAGAGCTCAACCCCCGCCAGCATAACTAGGTGAGTACACATTAACCATGGAGATGCCTTCTAACACCTCATTTAAGTTATTCTATTTAACTACTACTCTTACATCTCCATGGTTAGTGCGTGCATGCGCGCGCATGTCTCTGGGTGAGCGTGACCGCGCAACATGAGGTCCTTCAATTAACTAGAGTAGCAGGCCCTTCCCCCCCTCCCCCCTACACTGTTGACATGACACTTCACTAACCCTCATTAATCCGCCCCTTCTTCCTCTCCACCTGGCTCCCCTTCTCTAGCTGGCTACAGCTGGTTATACCACCTGGCTCCCCTTCTCCACCTGGCTCCCCTTCTCTAGCTGGCTACAGCTGGTTATACCACCTGGCTCGCCCCCTCTCCACCTGGTGACACCACCACAACACCGGTCTGCTCAACACCATCCCTCCCTTTCCCCAGTTAGTAGCTGCTACGGCGTATCTCATTTAGTTGACTGTGTAATTGGCCCATTAGTGATATGCAATTTATATTCTGTGTAAACATTTACCAAAGATTTAAAAGATGCTGCTCATCTGAACTCTGACGTTGTGTTGCGTGGCGTCTCTAAGCCAATGGGGAACAGGTGACATTATGATGAGAGGTAAAATATCAGCCAATCAGCGCGGAGCTCCATGACGTAATACGAGAGCCTGAGAGTCGTATTGGCTCTGGAGCGCTGACTTGACGAGCGAGCCTAGGAACGGACCGAACACCCTCACCTGAATACCTGACATTCTGTATCACAGTTCCACTAAATCAGTCTCATTTAGTAAGTCTATATTTGATACCAGATCCACAGGAAATATAGCAATCATGCGTATCATGGCACCTGATGCTATATTAACCATACAAGAGGTTAATATATTAACCTATAACCTATTAATATATGCTATATTAACCATACACTATAGATACCATACCTAACAGCAAAACGTTCGTACATTGGTACTATAGAAACATTAGTTAGCCTAAGCCTGCAATGATGACATCTGGATCACGAGTAATCATACCATTCACTACAATTATCACCAAGACATTGATACTGATATTAACGCTTCGCGGCCATGTTAAACATAATACCACTGCTGACCTTAAGACATGTCATGACGGGACGACAGCGTCCCTTGATGATGAGAGGGACGGTATCGGCCAGTTAAGGGACGGTATACACCAACTTAAGAGACGGCATCGGCCATTTTCGGGACGAAATTTGACATCATTTTGCTCTGCAAAATGATGTCAGAACGACTGAAGCATGTAGAATGATGTCAGAAAGAACGACTCAAGCAAGTAGAGTCGTAGATGTGTAGAACAGAGCCTGGGGCGGGCGTAGTGATGGTAAACAATGGGTTGCTTTGTTGCCTGACTACTGATAATGTTTATTCAAGCTAAGACAAGCATCAAACTGTTTACAAGGTACTCTCTTGGTTGGTCTGCTCTCTCTCTCTCTCTCACTGCGTATGCTGGGGTTGAACTTTATCTCTTTAGTTATAATAATAATAATTTATTTAGGAACAGTACATACATAGTCACAGCGTTACAGTACAAACATTCTGTTAGATTTAAAGATAGAGGTAGTACATATAATACCTAAAGCCACTAGTACGCATAGCGTTTCGGGCAAAGTACGCATAGCGTTCGATGAGCTCACAATAAGATTAATATAAATTATAAGTCCGTGATGAAAGCAGTGTTTAATATACATTTGTTTACTTTAAAAAATAAAAATGTAAATACAATTTTGAGAAACTTTCTCAAACAAGTTTTGGACAAACTTGCTCTAAACTGTGTTCGATTATTTTTAACCAGCCAGTTTAGAATTGTTGTGCTCTCCTGGAGCCCCGTGGCCAGACTTCCCAGGTTTTGTGACCCTCGTATCGTTACTCTGCCCCAGTGGGCGTCCCACACCAACCATTTCCACCGTATCCAACCCCCTAGGTATGACGTCATTTCAGTAAGGCTGTATTTCATTATGCAGCGAGGAAATATACATGTTCACTAACCCAGCTTAGCCTAACGATACACAGTTTTATCAATTAGAAAACGAGCAATGTGCCTGTTACGGACCCGAGCCCAGCGTCCGAGCACGGAGCAGTGTCGACCGCGCCATCTGTGGGTCAGCTCCCGAAACCCCCTCCAAATGGACGACGCCATCTAGTGAGGACAGGATATACCGGCCACAGGGGCTGGTTTCCCGTCTTGATCAGCTCATAACATAGCCGCTGCTGACCTCTGGTGAGGTGGCGCTTAGACAGCAACGCCATCTATGGAGTGGATAGGTGGACGTTTGTGTCTAAGCCTGTAAGTGAGGTGCCCTAGAATGTAACCAGTACTGAGGACGTGTCTGATTACAGAGTCGACCTGGGACTGCTGTAGTGGACGTTGGATCAGTCTACCCAAGGCAGCCGAAGAATCTCCACGTGTTTGCTGCAGCAGCTGTGAGTCACCCCCCCCCCCCCCCCCCCCGATGAACACTGTTGTGTTAGCCTGCCTGTGAGGTGTTGACCGTATCCTACTGAAACAGCCTGTGGTTTAACACCCATACCTTACCTTGAGGTGCTTCCGGGGGGCTTAGTGTCCCCGCGGCCCGGTCGTCGACCAGGCCTCCTGGTTGCTGGACTGATCAACCAGGCTGTTGGACGCGGCTGCTCGCAGCCTGACGTATGAGTCACAGCCTGGTTGATCAGGTATCCTTTGGAGGTGCTCATAAGTGCTGAGGTGGACACAAGACTAAATTTTTAAATAGTTGAGAGGTCCCCCAAAATCAGCATTAAGTACAACACTAAAGGGACATTTAACCAAAAGATGTGATAACAGAATCATTCCATGTCAATCTGCAGCTGTTCAATGTCATGGCCCCATTATTTTCCCAATTGTACATCTTAACAATCCTCTGTATCTATTTACAATGTCTGAATATCTGTCTAAAATACGCTTGGGGCTAACTTACCCACAACTTTCCAAGATGACACGTTGGGGGAATGTGAATATCATAGGCCAGTTGGGAACAACCCCCCCCCCCTCCCCAGTGCCACTGGTTAAGAAATATCAGCATCTATAGCGACCCGCCTGCGATTTTTATCGTCTAGTTTTCATGAAATCTCAAATTAGGGACGCGTTTTCTGTAAAGTTTTAAGAATTTTTTTAGCGCTTAGTAATATTAATTTTCTGAGGGGAGGGAGAGCCAGAGAGGCGGATGTTGGAGGAGATAGGAGACAGGAGATGAGAGAAGGAAAAATGAGAGAAGAGGTGGAAATTAGATGGAGGGAAGAAGAGAAAGATGGAGAAAATGTTGGGGAAAAAAAGGGGAGGGAGGATGTTAGGAGGACGGAGAGAGATAGGTGGAGAGGGGGGAAGATGGGGTGGGGTGGGGGGTGACGTGGGAAAGGTGGAAGAGACCCGGACACACTGTGTTAACGCCAACTTAGTTCTTTATATAAATAAATAATACTATCGCCAGTCGCATGTACTGTATCTGTTGTTGATATCCTCCTGAATCTTCTCCTCCCCCCCCTCCTCACCCTAGCACCACCTGGTGCACCCTAACCCTCACCCTAGCACCACCTGGTTCACCCTAAACCTCACCCTAGCACAACCTGGTTCACCCTAAACCTCACCCTAGCACAACCTGGTGCACCCTAAACCTCACCCTAGCACCACCTGGTGCACCCTAACTCTCACCCTAGCACCACCTGGTGCACCCTCACCCTAGCACCACCTGGTGCACCCTCACCCTAGCACCACCTGGTGCACCCTCACCCTAGCACCACCTGGTGCACCCTCACCCTAGCACCACCTGGTGCACCCTAACTCTCACCCTAGCACCACCTGGAGCACCCTCACCCTAGCACCACCTGGTTCACCCTAACCCTCACCCGCATATAAATAACATATTACCCAAAGCGCGTCAACGAGCCACAAGAAATCTGTGAAAAATGTGTAACAAATTGTAAACAAATTAACCCGTGGGAAACTGCGTAGCCTACAAGGTAATGGGGAGTTCAGGGAAACTGCGTAGCCTACAAGGTAATGGGGAGTTCAGGGAAACTGCGTAGCCTACAAGGTAATGGGGAGTTCAGGGAAACTGTGTAGCCTACAAAGTAATGGGGGCATGAACTCGTTAAATAAATATAGTTATGACACCTAAATCGAGATTAGGACTAAATACTAGGCCTACAAATGCGCTAATTTGATGAAACGATTACGAAAAAATATCCTAACTCCTAGGCATAAATAAGCAATCATAGGCTTAACATTCACAGTCTTAGTTCTAGTTCTGAACATCTGTAATAGGCCTAGGAAAACATGGGTTTGCTTATTGTTGTCTTGCTAGGCCTCTGTATAAAATTAATATTGTAAAACTTGGATTGTGCGCGCGAGTCCATGTTTAGTACTGCCATAGTAAGCAGCTATATGTACATGGATGACATATTGTTGGATGACATGTTCTGTTGGATGACACGTTGTTGGATGACATGTCTGCAGAAAATATAAAATATATTTGTATATTTTAAACGTGTCACGAGCTACAGACGTGACACGAGCTACAGACGTGACACGAGCAACAGACGTGTCACGAGCAACAGACGTGACACGAGCTATACAGACGTGACACGAGCTATACAGACGTGACACGAGCTATACAGACGTGACACGAGCTATACAGACGTGACACGAGCAACAGACGTGACACGAGCTACAGACGTGTCACGAGCAACAGACGTGACACGAGCTATACAGACATGACACGAGCTATACAGACGTGACACGAGCAACAGACGTGACACGAGCAACAGACGTGACACGAGCAACAGACGTGACACGAGCTACAGACGTGACACGAGCTACAGACGTGACACGAGCAACAGACGTGACACGAGCTATACAGACGTGACACGAGCTATACAGACGTGACACGAGCAACAGACGTGACTACACTGTAAACATTCTCCCAAGCTTTATAACATAACCCAAATATTGATCAGCCGGCCAGCTGAGGCAGTCACTACACTCACCTCAGCGACGTGTTGGTCACCTCAGCGACGTGTTAGTGTTGCTCGCTCCTGTCTGGCTAACCCCAGTATTCAGTCACTGGTGATGACTTGTCGTGGGCTCCAGTGACACTCAATCACCAAGAAAATGAACTGTTCTGTGCCAGTTTGGGGTCTCGGTAGAAACTATTCCCAGGGCGATTAAATGTTGTTTTTAATGTGTTTGTAAACTATAGCTCATTGTCAACACCGCCAATCAGACCCAGGAAGCCTGTTATGCTTTATTTTACGTTTTAGTTCTACATGTCCATTCAATATTTCACTCGTTTCACAGTTTTATATAAATAATTGGTGGAACGACACTCCCCCGAGACACTCAGACGGCGACTGACGATGGCGCCGCAGCCGCTGCCATCAGCTGGTACGCCTCGCTGCCAAATGTCCTACCTACCATTATTATCCCCCTCGCTTCATACCTTATATCACTATTAATCACGTATATTTAGAGATTTATAGCTTTATATTTATAGCGGTATTAAAGTTATACCGTATGTAAGACGTAAAATCCAGTGGTCAGATGCTAATTATATTCCAGGTGACATTCATGGCGAACGTTGGCAACTGAGGGCAGGAACATGCGGACAGCTTGCTGGATGGTCTGTATGGACCAGATATATTGGGCCATCTCCAAGACATTAACATAACCCTCAAGACATATCCTTATCTTAATAAAGAGATATTGTGCAAACAGACAAAGGCCTTATTGCCATTGGATTATCAAGGCAGAGCTGGGAACTAGGGTACACCACGCATGCGACAGGTTGAAGCCAGTCGTATACACATGCTGCAGTCTTTGTCTCGAAAAACATTTATTTTTGTGTTATTTGGGAGAATTTGATGTCAGGCAGTCGTAACGTCTCTAAGCGGAAGAAGTACACCCCTCAACACCCAGCTGTACACCCCTCAACGCTTAGCACCATGAAACATTCTTCTGTAATTTCATTTGGAAACGTGTATGTGGGATATTGCCTTTGTTTACATGCGCAGGTATAGAGGAATGGTCATGATGCTGCTATACACCTTCCTCTCCTGCTGCTGACACACCCTCCTCTCCTGCTGCTGCTACACCCTTCTTTCCTGCTGTTGCTACACCCTCCACTCCCGCTGCTACTGCTACACCGTCCTTTGCTGCTGCTGCTGCTACAGCCTCCACTGTCGCTGTTGCTGTTGCTACAACCTCCACTGTCGCTGCTGCTGTTGCTACAACCTCCACTGTCGCTGCTGCTGTTGCTACAACCTCCACTGTCGCTGTTGCTACAACCTCCACTGTCGCTGCTGCTGTTGCTACAACCTCCACTGTCGCTGTTGCTACAACCTCCACTGTCGCTGCTGCTGTTGCTACAGCCTCCACTGTCGCTGTTGCTACAACCTCCACTGTCGCTGCTGTTGTTGCTACAACCTCCACTGTCGCTGCTGCTGTTGCTACAACCTCCACTGTCCTGCACTGTCGCTGCTGCTGTTGCTACACCCTCCTTTCCTGCTGCTGCTGCTACACCCTTCTTCTTTCCTGCGTTGCTACAACCTCCACTCCCGCTGCTACACCCTCCTTTGCTGCTGCTGCTGCTGCTACACCCCTACTTTCATGCCGCTGCTGCTGTTGCTACAACCTCCACTGTCGTTGTTGCTGTTCCCTTGTCTCGCCGGTTATATGATGACCACAAAAAAATTATTCCAAAGCAAGCATGGTCTTTCCATTGGGCTTTTTGGCTGTGTTGGGAATTATATTTTTTCAGTTTAGAGGTTTTGCGTTTGGGGAGGGACTTACATCTGGTTGGTGTTTGGGGGCTTGTTTTTTTTCTAAGCGATTGCGGGCGATGGTTTGTTTGAGAGAGTAGATGAAATAAATTAGAACCATGTCATCAAATTAAAAAAAAATATAAAATTCAAATTCAAATGTTTATCCAGGTAAAGTACATACAAGGGGTGATACAAATATTGATGAACTTATAGATAGAGCTAGTATATACAATGCCTAAAGCCACTATTACGCAAAGCGTTTCGGGCAGGAAAAACACTAAAGACTGAAACTTAATACTAACTGAGATTAAAGTATAAAATGTGTTGAGAAAATAAAAAAATTAAAAACGGGGGAAACATGGCAAAAAAACAGCAAAAATACAATTTGGTCAACAAACAGCATTTATTAAAAATAGCAGACATGGGTTGACATTATTGGGGTAAGGTAGGTTACAGGGAGTTAATTAGGTAGTACTTAGTTTTTATCTTAAACTGGTTGAGAGAGGTACAGTCTTTAACATGATTGGGAAGGTCATTCCCCATTCTGGGTCCTTTGATTTGTAGAGCATTTCTAGTTTGATTAAGTCGTACTCTTGGAATATCAAAAAGGTATTTGTTTCTGGTGTGGTGCTCATGGGTTCTGTTACAACTTTCAATGCTTTTAAGGTCAGGATTGGCATTACAGTTCAGCGTTTTATATATATATATATATATATATATATATATATATATATATATATATATATATATATATAATATATATATATATATAAACGCCCGCTAATTCCACTGGTGTAAATGAGGTAATCCTTTCCCTTAAGACCAAGTCTAGTGCCCTTGAGGAGATACCAACTCTAATCTACAAAAAAGCCTCCAGATCTTTAGCCCCTGCCATTGCATTGCTCTACAACAAGTAACTTGAACTCCAAACTTTTCCAGATATTCTAAACAAAGCTAGAATAACCCCAGTCCATATATGTGGTGATCTCACTGATGTCAACAACTTCAGACCTATATCAATTCTGCCAAACTTGTCAAAAATATTTGAAAAACTAATCTACAAGCAACTTTACTCTTATCTAGTCAAACACAATATACTAAGCTCTTGCCAATATGGCTTCAGACCCAAATAAAGCACTAACGATGCACTTATTAGTATGATTAACTTGATACATGTAGCTCTTGGTAAAAATGAGTTCCCTGTTGGGATATTTGTGGACCTACGTAAGGCTTTTGACACAGTCAACCACCAAAACCTTCTTAAATTACATCATTATGGAGTCAGAGGTCACTCCCTGTAATACCTTCAGTCCTACCTTACTGACAGGCTCCAGTGTGTTTCTGTGAATAATTCCATTTCTCCGACACTACCTATAAACATCGGTGTCCCACAGGGCAGCATACTTGGCCCTCTCCTCTTTCTCATCTACATTAATGACCTTCCAAATGCCTCCCAACACCTCAAACCAATCTTATTTGCTGATGACACAACTTTCATCTTCTCCAGTCCTGACCCTCTTGCTCTAATTGTCACTGTGAATACTGAACTAAATAAAGTCCATCTTTGGCTAACTGCTAACAAACTCACCCTTAACATTGACAAAACTTTCTATATTTTGTTTGGTAACAAATTCTCAAATGAAATTCATTTAAGAATAAACAATATGCAAATCAGTAGTAAAGTTGATTGTAAATTCCTTGAAGTCCTCATCGATAACAAGCTGAATTTCCAGCGACACATTCTAAATATAGCAAAAAAAGTTTCTAAAACTGTTGGCATTCTTTCTAAGATCAGATATTATGTTCCTCGCCCTGCCCTGGTGACGCTCTATTACTCTCTTGGATTTCGTAGTTTAGGGTTCTTTATATTTATTATAATAGCCTCTTTGCTATTACTCGCCTTTTTGGGCTGATGTCATCACACTCACATGACGGTGAGAAATAGAGTAGCAATTGTCATATTAGTGTTGGTATGCAGTGTCCCGTGATCACTGTGCATGCTGATATAAACCAAGTGTAATTCCTCTTCTGGTCATTAGTGTCAAACTAAACTCTCAAGTGGGTTGGCTGACCATTACCAAAGACTCTTGTCACAGGAAGTGTGAATATAACATAATCAGAAATATTAATCCTTTAAAGAAAATTATAAAACAGTATAACTATAAAACAGAGGTGATAGTACTTTAATTAGTACTATCTTTCTATAAAACAGAGGTGATAGTACTTTCAGGAGGGACTGAAAAATTTGACAAACTCAAATGGAGGTGGTGCCCACTCAATCACCAGTTGGCAGCTTTAGGCTAAAACTAAAAAAAAATGTGTTACAAAATAACATAACTCTTCAAACTAGTAATAAACTACCACATAAATACTGTTTGTAGGTAATGGAAGGAAATTATTAATAAAACCTTTTTGTATTTGGATTTTTATTTATAGTAAACCTTACCATTCACACAATACAATGTAGTCTAAATAACATTTCATAGGAATATAAACACTAACTAATCCTAACCGAAAAAACCGAATGCTAACATAATAAAATTAAACTGTAATAAGAGGGAAATGTTGTCTGGGAATATCATGAATGGGCTAAATGTGTTCATAACACATTAAGAGTAATACGGTACGGCATGGCCACGGCGGCGGTATAATCCGGGCGGAGCCGACGCATATATTACAGCACAAGTTACAAGTACAGTAGTGACACTACACTTGTGTCCGCACCAATGATCGAAGGTTCGGCAGCGGCGCTTCCGGCATACGAGCGCTAGTACGGCCGACGGTCCGATGGGTTGTAACTGCAGCAACAAGGAAGGGGAGGCGAGTTAGTTCTAATTTGTGCCCTCCTTACATCAAATCTAATTCTAATGAAAATAAAGAAACAAACTTACAAACTATACCCCATGATTGCTACATAATCTAAAGTTAAAATTAAACCATTTATTATATTGAGGTTCCCTGTATAATGTTAAAACTTGTCTACAGTTTACTTACCTATGTAAAGACGTATGGCCAAGGGAGTAGCTGAAACAAAAATATATAAAAGTGAAAAAAGTGAAGCTCTGATAAAAGATCATTTATCCTGGCGAGTTGATAAGACTTCTCACTCAAATCTAATACACACCCCCACACAACCAATGTTAATGGTGTAATGGTGAAAGTTCCCATTATTAGAGTGTTTATGAATCTAGTGCATTAAGTTGAGGGCGAGGGCATATCCTGTTGCATCTAAGTTCACCCCATCCCCCACCTCTACCTTTTTTCCTTATCTTAGAATAAAAAAATTACTAGGGTTCATAAGGGCTGTCAGTTGAGGCACCTAGTGAAACTGCAAGAAAAGGCTGTTATCCAACCTCTGCCCACATGAGGTCTACCCCCCTAGAAACCTAAGCTTTTTTATAATGAATGAACTTTATTTAAATCTAAGTAACAGGCTGAGCTGGTAGCCAACTGAGTGCCAGAGCCTTCATGTGATCAGCTGACTTTATCTCCCAAGTATCAACCTGATGTCAAGTGAACAAGTACCAAATGCAAGTCAGCCTGGGAATGAATGATTGCTGATGGAGTGATGTTCTTGAGAAAGGCAGTTCCAAAGCGAAATGATGGCCGAGAGCCTCGTGTCACGGGTGCCAACTATTGGGTGTCCACCAAGTTGGGCCAGGTGCAGAACTTTAAGAATGTTGGCTTTGTACATATTGTTAAGTCGACAAACATCACAGTAGTGTAGGAGGCTCCAATGTTCAGACCATTCCCACCAGACTTGGCCACGACAAGAGATGAGCCTTCTTGCATGGTTCGCCACTTTGCCTGTCTTCCATCATTCATCAGAATTTTGGACAATCCTCCTCTCTCTCTTCTCTATTCTCTTTCTTTCTCACAGAGAATATAATGCTGAAATCACATTCTTTGAAATCTAGGGACTCTCCTAGCAAACTTTCACCGATTATCAGTCCCCATGGCATACTGGAAAGACACTCGCCTGGCATTTCGTGAGCGCATTGTCCTGGGTTCATATCCTGGCCGGGGAGGATTTACTGGCCACAAATCCTTAACTGTAGCCCCTGTTTACCCAACAGTAAAATGGGTACCTGGTTGTTAAATGATTTGGCGGGGTCCCATTCCGGTGAATATTAAAATTAAGGACCTGCCCGAAATGCTGTGTGTTAGTGGCTGTACAAGAATTTAAGTAAGTAATTATCAAAAGAAGGCACCAAACTGGAAAGGCTATGTAGCATCAACAAATGTGCGGAATAATCAGAGGGCGCTAAATATCACCAAGGATGCCAATACGAGAACAGAAACGCATAAGGCGAACGATATCAAAAGTATCCGATTCACCAAGAACAAGAATGTAAGAACTCTTGTATATATAAATACAAATACCAATTATAGAGGGAGGAAGGAGGGGGGGGGGTGGTACTGGACCTGACCCTTCTTAACAAGACTGACTTTGAAAAGCCAATGTCCATCCCATACCCGAGATCATTCACCCTGCAAAGTTGGGCAAGGCCAGCACTGAGCATCTGACCTTTAACCTTGGAAAGACATTCTCTTTTAGCTCTGGTTATCTATATTTTTTAAACATATCTTAATGTTAGAAACTTATTAATTAATTAAGATAACATTTAATTTCCCTGTTTCTAGGGTTCCCCAATTTTTTTTAACCTAGACCTAAATATAACAGCAAATACAAATTATGCTATCAAATCTCTCCATAACCATAACCTGCATGCTTTAGTGAATTAAGATCCTGAAGTGGATCTTAATTCACTAAAGCACGCAGGTGTGGTGTTGCCTCCCAGTACTTGAGGATTTTAATAATTTTGTTTTTAAATGTACTGTCTGCAAGTAGAAAGATATCTACCAGCCAGAATAGTCTGAACTACTGACAAGACCAAACCGAACAGGAGCTATCTTAGCTTAGATAAAAATGTTAAATTGATGCAGACAAATTATCATGGCTGGGGAGTGAGGATGCTGAAATCTTTCATCTGACAGTACAGTACTGTATAGTTAATATGAATAGAAGTACAAAATATGCACTATTGTACCACAGGAAAGGTCATATTTTTGCAATAATTTTGTAGGACAGAGAGAAAGCAACAACAAACCTTAACTTTTCCTAGGCTCTATATCTTAGCCTTAATTTTATACATTAGACCAAGAACAGATTAGGATTATGGCTACTCTCACTTTGTTATTCCCTTTAGAATCCGATAGTATAAAATGAACTTTCATAAGAGATTCACCAGTCCATATTTTGTACATTTCATCTATAGTAGCTATAGATACAGTACTATCAACTTTAGAGTTGGGATGCTAAGTTTGGTGCTGACACTTGTATGGGTTGTGACAGAGGACAAATCCAACAGAGAAAGTTCTGATGGTAAAGATTAGATAAAGATTTTCACCTGTCAATGAGTTTGATCAAGCAGTTTACAAGAAGTGCTTGACTGTGGTTAGCCACAATATGCATGAGTTTTATCACATTTAAATTACATAAAATTGTTTTAATATACAATTGTACTTAAACCTACAACAGTTGACAAAATACATCTTTGTGTAAGAAAATTACCAAAAATGTTGTAATAAAAAAAAAAAGCCAATTATCCCTCTCAAATGCACTTAAAGACTGGAACACAGTCGTTAAAGATTTTGTATGATATGTGGAACAACGGAGAGAGGGATATTGGATAAAATAAATACCCAGGATACAGATGTTGGATCCCTGAGAAGTTATGAAATGGAGAAATATTACAACGGATAATAAGAGATATCCTTACTTACTAGTTACTCCTCGGGAAGAAAAACACAGTAATAAATCTAGTGTGAGCTATTTAAAAAATGTATAGCATTTTAGTGATGGAATGGATTAAACAATGTGATGCTGTGGAGTGTTAAATATGGTGTGAAGTAACAGGTGCATTAGGAGAAACACTTGAAAATCATCTGAATAGGATAGAGTAATTAGTGGAATTTACAAAGAGAGATACAGCTATGATAGGCAACCAATATCCTGACAAAAACATTTTTAAGAATATGCATGGTCAAAACTCCCACATAAAAAGAAATTCAGTAACTATAAACTACCCCAGGAAGGAATAAAGACGAATAAAAAAAAAAAGGAACTACAAATGACCCCAAGCAAGAAAAGAAAAAAAAGCTTGCAGAATATGAGTGTACCTAGAGCCTGTTGTTATGACCACACCCTCGTGCAGGAACACATGACTTAGTACCGGAGGAAAATCTGACCACTGGCAAATGACAAAATGTTGACCCTTTCTTCATGTAAAAAGACAAACAGGAGGTTTATACATATACAAAATATACAGGTTTAATCCTATATGACTAAAGTTTTAAATGGATACTATATCAATGAAGGCTTTAAATCAATTTCAAATAAGAAACAGATTGCAAAAAATAAAAAAAAATAAAAAAATGGCTAGCTTTGCCATAAAACTTTCTAAAGGCTTTTTATTACCTAATACCACACAATGTGTGTGACAACTAAAACAAAACAATGAAGGAATACAAACACCTTGTGTAACTGAGGCACTCTACTCACCGTTTTACCTAGGTCACTGACCAACAAAAACAGAAAATCTATATTTGTTGTAAACCCTCAACTCAGGTCAGGCATAATGCTGCAGTGGATGGGGTGGTAGTGGGGTGTGGGAGATGGGAGGGAAGTAGAGTGCTTACCTAATATTGTGAGGAACAAGCTGTAACTAATAATAGGAAACCACCTCATAGCCATGTTACATTGAGCAGAATCTAATTTCATGACATCCTGGTACAATGCTGTATGTCACTCTGTCATTCTCTGGATCGTTTGTGTTTCCAAACTAGCCTTTCCTAGCACTTGAACCCAATCAAGAATATACCGAGCCTTCCTTACAGGAAATTACTTGTTGTTGGTAAAATAAAACTCACAACAGTTCAGAAAGCAAATGACTCCTGATATTTACCGAGATGAAGTTGCAAGTCTACTAAACTGTAGGTAATCAGGCGGAAGAGGAGGAAGACGTGGTTCATACATATCCTGAAAAAGAGAGGTTATTAATACAAATAATTGTGTCAAATACTGTAAGAGTTACTGTAACACAATACTCCAAGTATCAGGCTGAGCCTTGGGAGTAGAAATATTCCTGGAACCCACCACAGATAACTGGGAAAATAATTTGTTCAACAATATCACTCATTAAATTCACTAGGTATCCTCCAAGTGCCTACTTATGCAAGTATTTAATTTCATAATTATATTTATTGGAATATTATTTTTCCTTGCAATATAGTAGTCCAGAAATAAGATCCTGATGTTGGGCAAAAAAGTTTGGAACTAAAGTTGATGCAAAACAAGTAAAACATATTTTTTAAATTATTCATAATTTAAGACCCATTAAGCTTGGACAATGTTTCCCCAATGGCCAGATTACCTAGTTTTAAAGAAATTGTGATGGGCACTTCAACATCACAGTTAATTAGCAGACGTTAGGAACCATTGCAGTTTTACTAGCTTCATAATTTATAGCACATTAATTTACTTGCTTCCTTGGCAAATTACTTTACAAAAAGTGTTTTTTGTAAGTTCTATTTATTAAAAGGCATTCAGTTCCTAAGCATGTAACAGGTTCAGAAACTTGGTCAAATGTATTGAATTGTGTTTACTTAAATACAAAACCACTCCTATAAAGTGCAAATCAATAAATAATTGCTTTTATAAAATCACCACCACAAACATCTGAGTCTATAACTACAGTCAACCTAAAAAACCAGCGTTGAATGTAATGAAACGCCTTTTTCTGGGCGAGTCCCGGAGGCTCCCCGGAGCTTACTAGGCTGATATGCTAATGTCAGACTTTGGCATCAGTCATGTGTATGAAATTCTGTGGGCCTACCGGGGACCACGAGCCAGAATCTGGCCCTTTCTAAAGAGGCAAGGGAAGCAATGGCCTATAGAAACCCCCCGTGTGATTGGAAGCATTTTATGTCTGCCATCGACCGGGTTAGGCACCCAGAAAGGTCCCAAGTGGAAGGAAGGTCCGAAGGAAGTGTCCCAAAACAAACCCCTATTCTGGTGAAAATTGCAACCAAAAGCCGAACGAGTGGATAGAACTCCCCAAACAAAAACGAGCAAATTAGAATGACGTCACCCATTGTCGCGTCGCTGTCTGCGCAGCTCCCCGCTCCCCGGGAGGGGAAAGGGGGAGCCCCAGACCCACCACCCCAACGATCCACACCCCAGTTCTGAGGCTGGATGTCAAATCACGCGAAAAACCGCCGACCGGAGGGAGGGAGGGATGCGGGGGAGCCTCAGGGACTCACCCAGAAAAAAGGCGTTTCATTACATGAAACGCTGGTTTTCTGGGGGGAGCCCCTACGGCTCCCCGGAGCTAAGTACCCACAGAGGAAATAATAGGGACTTACCCGGAAGGCGGTAGTTGCTCACTCCTCAACCCGAAGTTGAGACAACTCGCTGCATCCGTGGCCGCCAAAATCTCCGCGCCCGAATGTCAGCCCAGGACATATTGCCGAAGATGGCGGCAAGAGCTACGAACTTGCGGACGTAATGGGCACAGGGATAGACCGCAGGCTAGCCTTAAAAACACTGCGGACGACCTGGGAGACCCGCACCCTCGAACAGGAAAGAAGGGAAACCGGATCAACCCAAAGCGAGTCCATGGACAGAGAAGCCGTGGCACGCAAATAACGGCGGAGAGCCGCAACCGGACACAAAACATGATGCACCCCCGGCCTAACCAACCAAGCATCAACAACCCAAGGTCCCCTCCAGAAAGCCGCAGTCTCATTCTTCGCCAGTAAAGGAGAAGGCTGCAGACGAAACAAACCGATCTCCCCGACTGAAGGAGCAGAAACCTCTGTGCCAGAGGAGAGCATGAAGCTCACCAACCCGACCCCCAGAGGCCAATGCCAACAGGAAAAGAGCCTTCGAACAACAATCAGGAACCGAAGGGGCCACAACAAAATGAGAAGACAGAAAAAAGAGCACTCTGTCCAAAGACCAAGACGGCTCAGGCGGCGCATGAGCAGGATAGAGGTAAAACAACGCCCGAGACAGCTTGCAAAATGGTGAAGACGTGACATCAATACTGAAAGCAAGCTGAAGCGGCTCCGCCAGCGCCGCACAATACGAGGCGACAGTGTTAGGCATAAGGAGACGGTCCTGGAACAACCAAGAGAGAAAGGACAACACCTCCCTAACAGACAGCGAAGTACAACGATGAAGATGTAAAAAGAACCAGAAGGACCGCCAGGAAACTTCATACTGCCGCCGAGGCGAAGCCCGCAGGTGGGACACTAATAAGGAAGACACCTGATCACCATAGAGGTGGTGATAAACTCGAGTCAAAAATACCATACGCGAAGACTCGAGGAGAAGATCGAACCATTCACGTGACGTACCAGTCCGATCTGCTGGAAGAGGCGGAGCCGCGGGAAAACCTCCGGGTTCGGACACTAAGCAAGCAGCGCCTGAAACCACGGCTGGGCCGGCCACCAAGGGGGTCAAGAGGACAACTCTCCCTTGGTAAGTCTCCAAGCGAGTCAGGACCTGGAGCAACAGCTGAACTGGGAAAAAGAGGTACAGGAACCCCCACCTCGGTCAGTCCTGCCGAAAGCCGTCGACCTGGACGGCCTCGCAGTCGAGAAAGGATGCTACACAGTGAAAGGCGCAGCGACAACGCAGACGCGAAAAGGTCCACCTTGGGGCATCCAAATGTCTGGCAAAGCCAACGGAAGGAGTCGGCGTTGACCATCCATTCCGTGGAGAGGGGAACGAAACGAGACAGGCCATCGGCCAAGACGTTGGACACTCCCTGCATGTGAACTGCCAGGAGAGCCAAACCCCGAGAACTCAGCAGACAAGTCACCTGAAGCGCCGGCGCCAAAGAGCCAAGGACTGCAGCGAACCCTCCCGGTTCAGACAATGAACCACCGGGAGGAAACAAATTCATATTCACTAACCATTAATAACATCTGTAATTATATTAATTAATGTTCCCAACATTCCACAAATCACTTAGGAAAGCCAAAAGTCTCCAGCTTGTTTCCCGTGAGGCTAAATGACGATCAACTTGCCAGAAATAAACTGTGTCCAACACAAGATCAGGCAAAGCATGGATATGAACTGATCAGTAATGTAGCATCGTCAATCTAGCTACAATAGTGGTTCGATGACAATCACTTTGGATATACCATGGATCATCTCCGATGCCATCAACATTCATCAGATATGATGTAACACTCGATTAATCTAGGTCAAACTATCACACAAGACTCTACAGGGCTTACTACAGAACAGACGGCTAATTCCGGCCTTATTTGAGCTACCTGCTTTCAACCCCGCATTCCAACACTCTAATCCCACCCTGACCCTGCATTCAATCTCTCCAATCCTGCTCTTGTATAAGTGCTATGCTCTCGCCCTCCTTTATACGCTATACCCAAAGACTTGCTCAAGCTCTGCTCCCGACTCCAGGCCTCACACAAGTTCTCCGTTTCCGGCCACAGTCAGCACTAAGTCCTACCTGACTACCAGCAGCACATAACAAGCATCCTTGCCTTAGCTATAACAACACATCATTTTATTTCCAACATCTAACTGCTGCAATCAAGTCTATATTAAATAAACTTTAAAACCACCATACTCTTTGAATGTTGACACCCAAAATAATGTGTGTTACAGTACATTAGAGTTGAGCTCAGCAAATGGATTTGTTCACTTGACATTTTTTCATTTTCTGAAAGATCTTACTATTTTTGCCCATTTTGTGTAGTTATTTACTAATACCTGCAGCAAATAAACCCAGCTCCATCCTCCTCTTTATGTAGCACTTGTAGAACAATACATAGAAAAAGTATAAAACATGTCATTGAGCTACTTACAGTCAACTATATGGACCAAATGGGTGAGTAAATCTTGAATATAGAACTAAAGCCACAAATTAACTATTGTATTTGAACAGTTGCCTTAGTTTTTTCATCATTTTCTCTAGCTAGAGGCCCTAAAGAGCACTTACTTGCTTTCTCTGCACGACACAGCAAGGCAACAGGCAAGCAACTCCCTCATTATATGTTTACTTCACCTAGGCCTAGATGTGTTTGAAGAGGTTGAGATTCAGCTCTTGAACCCACCTCTTAACCCTTGATGAACTGTAATGTATGATTCTTCAACTGATATTTTGTAGAACAATATATTCTTTATTCCAGTTCATGTTAAAAATGACTGGAAAAAAATTTAGTCCAGGGAATTACAAAATCAAAGGCTGAACAGTGCTGGAGACAATTATAAGCAAAAATGAATTAAATGTCTATTTTTCAAAACAACAACAAAACTTTACTCGCTTCATATCATAACATCAGGCATGATGACATCAGACATGGAAGCTTGTAACATTATTTTTCCAACATTTCTCTAACATTTAAATTAATCAATTCAATACTGTAATTTTTAATGTTCATAGACTGAACAAAGACAACAAATTATTCTTATTAATTTTGAAGTTAATTTATCTGACGAGATGAACGTAAAGGGTTCATTTCTCATTTCCCATTTGTAAATTATAATAATTATTTAAATATGACACTGACCCTTTGTGGCATCATACGTTCCCTGGAATATCTATGAGGTGGTGGCGGTGGGGGATAAGGTTCATATCGGCTTAAAAGACTTCGCCCCCCGCGGTCTCCGGGCAAATAGCGGGAGCCTGAATCTTGATATCCCATTCCACCTTGCTGTCTACCTCGGGAGGTTGACTTCTGGACTGTCAGGCGTAGTCCATGCAGTTCATGCCCATCCAACTCACGTATTGCTTTCTGGGCATCAGCTTCATCATTCATGTGCTAGATATTAAAATAGAAGTTTAAAAACAAAGTAGATTTTTTATTCCAATTGATGAAGGCATCACTGATTCACAATACAGTACTATATGTATTTTACAATCAAAAAGAAATTAACCCATGATTTAATATAGTGCCTCAATGCAAAAAAAAAGTGAGAAAAATGGAATGGAAAATATACACTGACTGTACGACACACAAGATGCATGGCTGCTATAAAAAAAAAAAAAGACAAATTTATTTTTACTTACAGAGGGCAAAAAAACAACCAATACTTTTGTGCAGTCATATCAATAGGAAGACAACAGTGAATGATCAAGGGTGCACATCCAGCATACAGGAAAGGTGGAGGGCATACAGGATTACAAACACAAATGTTGCAGCAGAGAAAATGAGGAAGCAATTAGAGAAGCTGGAAAGGAGCTGAACAATTTTCCAAATGGATCATAAAGGAGGCCATTACCAAGCTAAGTAGACCAATGCTAACACTTCCTACAACACCTAAATAGATGAAGGGGTTAATCCCAAATGAATGGAAGACTGTCAACATTGTGTCTATAAGCTCAAGGAATGGTTGACAAAATTGCTAGTCAGTTTAACTCAAATAAATGCAAGATAATGAGAATTGGAGAGGGAGCATCAAGGCCCATTGAACAGCACAAAATAAAACACTACTCCCTGAAATAGCAAAGAGAGTCAGCATTAGTCGCTTTGAAAGAATGAACTATTTACACACCAAAATAGGTCAAATAGGGAAACCAATACAATCCCTTTAAGTTTGACTACAGTTTCCAATATATATGATACCTAATGCTAGAGGAATCTAAACAAAGAAAAATATCAGTCTTTTTAAAAGATACTGAACATCCATAACAAGTCTGAATAAGACTACAAAATCAGTTTTCACCACTAATCAGTGGATTTTGACAGATTCTTTGACCAATATTCTTAATGAAACTAAAAATTATTGCCGAAATGTCTTTGAATTTAAAATACTGTATTCATGTTTACTTAAATATTGCTCTAGATACAATAATTATCTGCAACTCAAATACAGTAGAAAGCACCAACTTTAATACTAGTAATTAAGTACTTGTATAAAAATGAACTTACAACAAAAGCATAGTTAGTAAGAACGCCAACTTCTATGACTTTGCCATATTCTTCAAACAGACTTTTCAGTTCTTCTCGTCTGCAGTCCCTGTGTACATTGCCAACAAAAATTTTTGGCATTTGGTTACCATTTTTCCTAGTGCCAGTAGAGGCCTCAACAACCATAGGCTGAAACAAGGTGAAAATTACTCAATCATTCTATCCATACTCACCACTTTCATTGAAAAACAGTTATGCCCAAAGATAAAACAAAGGAAACATAAAAGCTAAAGATACCCAATATGACACATACTCAGTTATCATACTATCTACACTCAATGATACCACCACCACTATAACACTTCATTACCACTCAATTTCTGGAAATAATGCCTTAAACTTATTCTAAATTAGTCTGACAATTATTAAAATCAGTAATAAAAGCTTTAAATTTACAATATACGGATAAACATATCCACAAGGGCCGTGATGAGGGTTTGAACCTACTTTCGGGACGATCCCAGACATGCCTTAGTCAATTGCGCCGCGATATGGTCAAAAGAATTGCAACCAGAGTGCTACTGCCCTCACATGAATCCCGCAGCCTCTCCTGACACAAACTGGGGTTTTAATCTACTAAAGCGAATCGATAACCAATCGACTAAGGCGCATCTGGGATCATCCCAGATGTAGGTTTGAACTCTCATCACGGCACTTGTGGATTTGTTTATTTGACGTATCACGCTATTGTGATTTCTGTGTGTATTGAAGTAAGGGCGAAGAGGTAGAACAGCTTTAAGACAGAGCCTGGGTGCATGGGGAAATTGTGCAAAACCCTGGTTTGTGTCTCGGGGAAGCTGCGGGATCCATGTGAGGGCAGCAGCACTACCATGGCGTGGCGCAATCAACTCAGGCGTGTCTAGGATCATCTTGGACGCAGGTTTGAATCCTCATCATGGCCCTTGTGGATTTATTCAATTGATGTATCAAGCTATTGTGATTTGTGTGTGTACAAGATACAGTATATACCTCAGCAGCATCATCTATAAGATTTGATTTTTTTTTTAACTCCAACTCTCCCATTCAGATGAGTGGGAGACTTAACAGTTCATGAACACCATACACTTACCTTTCCCCGAAGCATGTGACCATTTAGTGCTCTGATAGCTGCTTGGCCCTCTTCTTCATCCTTCATATGAACAAAACCATAGTTCTTCATAACATCTGCTTCAGCAACTCTACCGTAAGTTTCAAACACTTCTCGGATATCTGTGCTTGTGGCAAAATCACTGAGGTTTCCAACAAATATCTTGAAAGTGCTTTTTCGTGCAGATGTCTTTGTTGTAATAAAAAACAAAAAAAATGTTATGGCATCAATACAACCCAAAATAAAATACTGTAATAAACTTTAAACTCTGTTTAAATGGAATAATTATACTTTGCAATGACATTTGAGATTCAAATTAGTTCATGATTATTTTGTTTAAATATATAATAACATACAGCATGAAACATAGTTAACGCTGATATTATCTGTCATCCTACCGAGTCGAACAACACGGCACAAAATACTGGGACATTTACCACACTGTTATCCACGCTGCCTTGTTGGTCACTTGCACTTTTCCTAACCCCAGTAGAGGCCTTTACATCCAATGGCTAAAATAAAATGTAAATACAGTAACTCATTAATGAAAAATTTAGGCAGAACATTAATCAGATTAAACATCAGATTATACTTTACTGTGTATGCAGTAGACATTGCTAATAATCCAAATAACCACATTCACAACCATGCCTTTCAGTTTATTCATTTCTACTGCTCCGACCTTAGATTTTTCAAGCTCATACCCGATCATCAACTCTAGGTCACACATAAGAAATAGCACTAAAACTTCATGCATTCCTTTGGTCTCATTTACTATTATCTTTATTTTTCTAACCAGATATTGAATTTCATCTGCCACTTTTTTTCCCAACTCAAACCATACTTATCTCTGATTTATCATGGTCTACCTCTTCCAGCACTTCACCATTCACATTTCACAAACAAAATTCCTTTTCTCTCCACCACAAAAACATTTCTTTCGTCCACATACAAAATTACTCATAATAAGCCTATAAACTTGGGTTTAAAAGCCCCTCTAACATTATTACCTTGACCATCCTCATGATCGCATTCATGTACAGTATACTAAATAACCAGGTGACAACATCCCTGGCAAAAGCCTACATTAATATCAAACCAGGATTGTGCTGTTACCTATCCCATCTCCCTGTCCAAATGCTATTGGCTTAGTGCTTTGCACTCATAATTACCTTACCTTATTACACCATTAACACATAACTTGCACCATTTTCTACAGAAAAGTGTTCCACAACAATTAATACTGTACACATTAGACAACACCTTAGTAACAAGTAAGAAATGTTGAAGCAGACACAATAAAAAGTATATGTAGATCAATGACACGAATTTATGTCATAACTTAGCAAATGAAAGTACAGTACTATAATCCAATTTCCATCAAAGAAGCCAGAGCATTTAAACAGCAGTAAATTACAGTAATAACACTAATATCATTGAAATCATAAGGCCTAAAAGCTATGAATGCCTACCTTTCCATGTAGTACATGGCCATCAAGAGTGTCAATTGCTGCCTGACATTCCTCTTCAGTTTCCATGTGCACAAAGCCATAATTTTTCACAATATCTGCCTCAACTACTGTGCCACAGCCTTCAAAAAGTTTCCGCAGATCTGACCGAGTCGTATAATCACTGAGATTTCCCACAAATATCTTGTAGGTACTTTTCCGTGGGGGTGTACTAGTAGGAATCTAAAAGTAAAAAATATAGGCTAACTAGAAAAATGCTCATTACAGCACAAAAAATTTACTCTGTAAAATTTTAATTTATATTTCACCTTGTTTCTCCTCAAGCTAATATTCCATCATAATTAAACCTGACCTAAAAGCCACATTACCAAAATTACAAAAACATTTATACTACAGAAACAAAAACTGCACAATACTGTATAGTATTGCATATTTTATTATTTTTCTATTTTAAATTTGGTTCTCACATTTAAAATAATCCTAGGTGTATTTTTATGCCATTCCAAAAAAACAAAATGCAAGTAAGCAATGAAACCTGACAGCAATAATAATTCTCGTGCACATTTCCATACATTCTGTATATATATGACAAAAACCTGTATATATTCATTCCAAAACCACATACTAATAGAAACTATATGAACTAACCTGTTTAGAGTCGTGTTCAGTAGTGTCTTGACTGTGAGACTCTGACATACAGCTCTCCTCTGTCTCCACACTGCTGCATGTGGCTACACCTTGTGTTGACTGCATCTTAGTAAGTGCCTTTAGAAGACAACAAAAGTTAATAATAATTATTAATACCTGTAATGGTAACAATAACTAGAGCATGCTCAACAAATGAAGATGGTACATCTCTTTTACACAGGTGGGTACAGGAATACTGTAGATAGATGAACAAATCTGTGTGTACTGTAGATAAGATGGTTTATGACTCCTATTAGCAGGCTGAGAGCTTTCCCTTGCCGTAGCTCATGGAAAACCTTACCTATTAGTTTTCCCTTGAAAACAACCCACCCATCGGTTTACAACCAGGTCCCCAATCATTGCTGGATGAACTCTCAAACCAAGAAAAACTGCTCTTGAGTGGGGGAGGGGTGGGGGGGGGGGGAAGGGTGTCAGGTGAGGTGGGATGAACATGAGGGTGGCGAGGTAAAGAGGGACATTACATTACATGGGAGGAGGGGGGGCAGGTAGAGGTTCCCTGATGTCTGACCTCACTAATGAATTTAAACCTAATTTGACACTTTATTACAATCCACACAGAAGACTGAAAATGAATATGGTCAATTATACAATACTAAATAAAACTAATAAATTTTTGTAACCAATTATGAGAATCAAATTCAGAAACAGGTACCAGAGACTGATGAATTTCTCCCATACCAATTATAAAGAAATAAGAGGACTTTGCATCTTTACAATAAAACTTATTTGGGTTATTATGAAAATTTCTATATTGTACTATACGATATATACTTCCCAAATTTGAAATATAAACTTTAAACTTTCCTTGCACATAAATATATATCCATATACAGTACAGTAGTTGATTTCTGCTACACATTAACCCTTAAACTGCGCAACACTGCATATGAAGGTTTGAGTAACTGACGCAAAAGTGTGCATCACTACATATGAAGTTTTGGAGTACAGTACTACGCAAGATTTAAACAGCCCGCGGATACACGGGGTTCACATCACCTTCCTCGCGGCTCTTGTAAACAGACGCCATTTTAAAAAAAATTCGTGGGCAACATTCCCAGGTGTGAGGACCTCAGTACTGAGTGAGCCACCAAGGCTGGCACACGCAGCATGGACTCACAGCACTGCTGTTCAGCTTGTGACCACAGCATCGCCTAAAAAGTAAAAAATATATGCAACTGGTATTATTTAGCGATGATAGTACTGTATTACAGAAGACCCCTGACTGATATAACTGACCAGTATTCTGATAATAGCAGGATTGTTGTGATAATTTGCACTGTGCTGTGGGAGGAGTATTGTTGATGGTGGGAGAGCTGTAGCGTCGTCTGCCGAATCTGTGTGGCCACCGGTTGCAGTCTGCACTTGCTATATCAGCTTAGTGGTTTGCTATGGTGAGCAAAACATGCAGATACTTATATATATAGTCTGTATATAGTGAATAAAAGCAAAAACAGTATGGTGGGAGGAGAATGTTGGCGAGTCAGATGAGGTGAGGGAGGGAGTGACAGCCAGTGGCTGGTTGGCTGGTGTGCCGGCCACTCCTTGCTGCTTTTTAACTCAGCATACCAACTTAGTGGTTCATTATGGTGAACACATATCTAGATACTTATTACAATATACAGTATATATATACACGTTATATATAACAGCAAAAGGAGTATTGGGAGAAGCCATTTTGGTGAGGGAGGTGGAATCATCATCCTGACTTGTCATGCTGTGTAAGGGTGGCCACTATGCACTTTGGGCACTATACCAGCTTAGTTGAACAGTTATGGTGAACAAAACATGTAGATACTTATATATAATGTCTGTATATAGCGAATAAAAGCAAAAACAGTATGGTGGGAAAAGGATGTTGGCAAGTTAGGTGTTTTTATCTGTAAGAGGGAGGGAGTGGCGGTGAGTGGGTGGCTGGTGTGTGGTGGCCACTCCTCGTTGCTTTTTGACTCACCATATCAACTTAGTGGTTCGTTATTGCGAACAAAACATGCAGATACTTATATATAACCTGCGTATATAGTGTAATAACTGCAAAAGTATTTGTTCATTGTTTTATGAACATAATAATTGAATCAATAATATGCACACCATAATTTTGAGTACAGCAATGATTCACACATTTTATTATATAAATATATCACACTACACACTATTGAATAATATTACTGCAAAAAAACTAAGAAAAAATCAATCAAAGACATTGAAATAATTAGGTAATACTGTAATATCTCTGAGCAACTCCCACCTGACAGCTTGGGCGAAGCAGACCGCCTCCGGCACTTGCTCTGTCAATGCCTCTTTTTTGCCAGACTTCCCCGTCGTATTGCGACCAAAATATGCCACACGATTTTTTTTTATTATTTTTCCCGTGATCAGACAACACAAATGAACACTTTTATATGAGGATTTTTTTTTTTGCACACCTGTGGGTGTTGAAAAGTTAAATAGCCCACTGGTAAATAGCCATAAATTGTTGAAAGTTAAATAAATAAATAAGAGCAGTTTAGGGATTACTTTTCAGGTTATTGTTAAGTTAAATAAATAAATAAGAGCAGTTTAGGGATAAATAAATAAGAGCAGTTTAGGGATAAATAAATAAGAGCAGTTTAGGGATAAATAAATAAGAGCAGTTTAGGGATAAATAAATAAGAGCAGTTTAGGGATAAATAAATAAGAGCAGTTTAGGGATAAATAAATAAGAGCAGTTTAGGGATAAATAAATAAGAGCAGTTTAGGGATTACTTTTCAGGTTATTGTTCAGTTTTCATCAACCATGGCTTATCTGTAAGAGAGGACTGCAGAAGAGAGCGACTCAGCAGTACATCAGCTGTGCACGAAACACCTAAAACCAACACAAGAATATCTGAGGGACATCCATTAAAAAGTATAATGTCCCACCCTGATGGAGAGCCATAAGTCTCAAGCCAGGATATTAGCTGTGAACATACAGTATTATGAAAGAAAACCACCAGAGCAGTAAACTTCCAATCATCATCAGAGCAAGAATAAACTGCTGGCTTCCTGAAGTGAACCATCTTACAGATGGTCTGGGAGAACAAAGTCTTCACACAATTGATGAGACACAGGGTTGACAAACAAGGCATGAACCTGAAGAAGTACAGTAGTGCACCCAATCACAGAACAGCTTCCATGTAAGTCCTCAACTGAGAGAGGAACCCAAAATTGAGAAGACAACAACTTCAAAAACTATCTAAAGAACAGGAAGGTAATAAAGGAGCACAAGCTGGTAAAAGCTGAAAGAATGATAGAGTCGTTGGAAAGGGAGCAAAGACATCCTTCTCAAAGACAAGTGAGTGTGGTTCCAACAAGGCCAAATAATATGAGGCAATAGTATTAGCAATCAAACAGTGATCAAGGAAGAGCCAGGGAAGAAAAGTCATCACAATGGTAACAGATGCAGAAGGCAGATGCTGAAGAGGCAGAAGGCCCACCACGCCTCCACATTCTGCAAGAAGGAAAGCAGCAAAAACAAAATAAAGTGGTCTACCACCCAACTCCCATTCAGATAGCAGTACAATATGCCTTAAAACTCCATATCCAATGGTAAGTGGAAAGCCTCAAACCATCAAGCTAGGTTGAGAGTAAGCCAGAAATGCATTCACTGCAAGCCTAATTATACTGTACAGAGATGGTCAAACTCGGTTGTGATTTTGGCCAAGTTATCCAGAGATTTGAGTTACCGTGGTTTGAGGCAGTGAGTGGTCATCATATACAACATCTACTTGATACACAGCATTCAGTATAATAATAAATTTCTTATCATTTGGCATAGTCCCCAGACCTCATTAAAGTTTAAATATAAAAATGTAATTCAAAAATCTACAAGCACAAATACCCATGTAAACGTTCATACAAGATTACTTGCCAGAAAATTATAATGCATCAACTCTGATATGATGGGTGAGTTAAGATGGTAAGGGAGGTGGTGTAGTGTGCTTTCCTTATACAGTACTGTACTGTACTTTGGCTAACAGATAACAACGACATGCAGTCTATCATAGCAGACAGCATTTTCTTCTCAAGATCTTCTTACCTCTCTGGTGGAATCCAGCTCATGTTTCGTACTCTCGTACAAAGCTTGTAACTGTTCTAATTTCTTTTGCAAAATTTCCTTTTCCTCTGATACAATACCATTTTGGTCCGACTGGTTTTCCTCACTATCTAGCTCGTTTAGTTCCTGATTTACTTGGTCCATGGTATCTGAGGTAGTGCTCATTTTCAACACAGCACAATTTCCACTACACAAAAATCAACTGACGATTATAATTTTCCACCATGCTACATCACTTTGTCTCTGATTCTCAGTGCCTCAGAAAGATCTTGTCACTCCAACCTGTTAAAAAAAAAAGAAACGCTGGAAAAAGATATCCCAATATGAAGAACAGTAACCTATGTGAATGATCCATCATAGGAATGTAATATCAAAGGTCAATACAGCATCCTCAATCTATCAGCCTTGTTTAATACCTACTTAACATTGAGCAACATAGTGTAACGGAGCCAAACCTTACTTTACCTTACCTAACCCTAACGTAGTGTAACGTAACGTAAGCTAACCTATCCTAGCCTTACCTAACCCAAACATTTCTACTTACAAGCAGAAATATTTTACCCAAACTTATCTTCCTACACAATCAACATTGTAATTAGTGAAGCGTGCAAGAGTAGCCCCGAGGAGCACAGGTTGCAGGTGATGCAGCAGCAAGACACTGAAGCTATACCTGCAGGAGGCCAGTAAGGAGCCACATATGGTCTCTACACAGGTGCTACTTGCACAAGAGAACACACCTGGAAACTGAGTAACCAAATGTGCCACGGAGACACTTCAAAGCACTTTGTGTCACGAGTAGTAAACAGATGTAAAACGGCGAGTAGTTAAAATACTTAGTAAGGTGACAGACTCCATACAGTTCCAACAAGCATAATTGGCTCAGGAACTTGCACACCTGGTGAGTCAAGAGTTTCGAGACGATAGAGCTGAAGCTCAACTCTCACACGAGCGGACATAAGAGAGTACAGTTAGGTACACGGGCAAGGTCTCACGTATGGCCCATGTACACTAAGCGTCACCTTGAAAACGGCCTCCGATCACCACGAAGAAAGGTGTACCACTTAGTTGATTGAGTGTACCTGAGTCTGAGACAATGGTGAGGAGGACAGGAGGAGACAGAGCAGCAGCTGCAGCAGGCCAGAGAGGAGGGACCCCTACAGGAGGCTGTGCTGGGGGACGCTGGGGCCGCTCCTCCTCCCTCATACAACCTTACTTTATTACACATTCTCACCATCATCATACACCATTATTAAATGACGCGCAGACAAATGTTAGTTAAATAGTGGCGACAGGATATATTTGGAAACAAATAGCGTTTGTACAAACTGGAATTGGTGGGTGAGTGGTTGTGTAGGGAGAGTGGTGTAGGTGACCCGGTGCTGCGCGGCGGCCCAACCCGCTCTAACGGCCACCTCCTCATACACAGCTCCTGGGCCCCACCTTCCTCTCACTTAACTACTGCAATGACACTTGACCCCTTCCTTCCTTCTAATATCTCCCTTTAAACCCATATGCATAAAACCATTTCTTCTTTTCCTGGATTCCTTCCAGATCCATGAAAAAAAAATACAATTAAAATGACTATTTCCCCCGTCTCCAACTTTCTCCCCAAAATGTCCCCGTCATCCCCCCCCCCCCCACACACACACAACCACTTCAAGCATCTCTCAAGTGAAGAGATCTTAGGGGGTGGGGGGGGGCGGGACCGTCAGCCACCTTTCGCAGATGAGGTTGGGGGGGGGGGTCATTAGAGGGGTTCCACCCCTCTAACAATAGAACCAATAGGACCTGGTGGCCAAAATTGCTTAATTGTTCTAATATTCCGGATTATTTTGACCATGTCAGTTAAGTGACAATGTACTCTACATATAGTTCTCCAGCATTTCCACCCATGGAACTGCCTACCCGCCGAAGCCGTAAATATTTCTGCAATTCAATATCTATCTGGATAAAACTCACCCTGACCGTCCAAGTGGTTGGGGCACCGTTTCTTTCCCACCGTCCCATCCCAAATCCTTATCCTGACCCCCTTCCCAGTGTAATATAGTCGTAATGGCTTGGCGCTTTCCCCTGATAGTTCCCTTCCTTGGATAAAACTCATCAGAACAAATGGGAGACCTTTGATAAACCGCCATATTCCTGTCCTCGTCGAGGCCTCTATAGACACAGTGGCCCTCAGGTAAATTATAGCATAGTCTAGCACTAATCTCATTGTAGCTCCACTGACATTCCCAACTTTCCCAACTTGGGGGTCATTCCAAGCCAATTACTAGATATATGGTTGCCAAATATTTTCTGACACTAATAGTATTAGTCCACTGAATATGCATCAATTTTTTTCTTTTCTTCTCAATCATCGTAAATAAAACTATTAGGTTTGACAAGTTCGATTTTCTTTCTATGAACCCATATTACTACTTTATTGTGAAGTCTCTCTATGAGTTGCATTATTGTTTTTCTTATTCTCTTTAGCTTTATATGCATGGTATATTTCAACTATTAGTGGGTATTGGTCTCAAGTTGAGCAGCAGCTCTTGTGCAGGAAGAATGATGCGTCTTCTGGCTACTAGGTAATCACCAGCACTTATCTCCAATGATACATTCAACTTGTAAGTGAGTTTCACAAGATAACAATGTTTACACACAAAAATCACAATAGTGTGATATATCAAATGAACAAATCCACAAGGGCCATGATGAGGGTTCGAACCTACGCACAGGAGGGGGAGGGAATTTTCAGAGTAAAGCGCCAAGCCATTACGGGATGTTCCCAGAAGCGCCTTAGTCAACTATACCACGACATGGTTACAAACCCCGATTGGGGTTCATAGAAGCTATGGGATCCTAGTGAGGGCAGTAGCACTCCAGGTTGCAATTCTTTTAACCATGTTGTGGTACAGTTGACTAAGGTGCTTCTGGGAACATCCCATGTGTAGGCTCGAACTCTCATCACGGTCCTTGTGGATTTGTTCAACAGATTGTTTGTTATCTGTTAATGTTAATGTTCTACAGCGTTTGTTTAACATATGGCCTGGAACTAGTCCCTTGCCATCACTTCTTGAATTGTTGATATATTCAGTTGAACCTCTAGATGAGCCCCTCAGGGAGTATTCATGAGCCCTCCCCCTCATCCTGAAAATTGGGACGTTCAACAAGGAAGTGTGCAACTGTAAGTGGGATGATGCAGTTCCGACAATAAGGAACAGGGCAGTGTTCCATTAAGTGCTTACAAGTTAAGTGTGTTACTGATACGCAACCTAGCCAGAGCCATTTACCACCGTCTTATGACTTTAATTACAAATATTTGTTCATCTGCAGCCTTTTTTGTTTTTCCTAGCACAACATGTACTATTTAGATAGCACATCATTCTCATGAAGCATTTCCACTTTACCATTCATAGTGAACACAAATGAATTTTTAACTTCTTGGTATCATACTAATAAACTGTTTTCACTTCTGAAACTTATTAAAGGGAATGTGCATCACCACACAACACAAGGATGAAAGTGAAGAAACCTTTTCCAATAAAATTTCAATTTATTGCTACAAGTACAGTAATACACTTGATAGGGCATGACATTACTCATAAATGATTAGAAGCATACTGTACTGGAATCATTTAAATTAATATTTTACATTGGTAGTTAGGTAGAGCTACAGTTTAAATGAAGTGAGCAATGCATGGCATTATGCTTCTTCAACACAGGTTAATAACTAAGAGGATTTCTTAGCTACTGAACTATTGTAAGTAAATGGTATTACTGTAAACAGGTATTGAATGATTCAATAGTAAGGCAATCAATGGATATGTTTTTGTTTTATTTACATCTACAACATTCACAGCATATGGTCTACATAACAATTCAATACAAAATAAATAGAAAAAAATTCACAAGATCTAAACCAAGAAAACTTGTTTAGTGTGATAACTATTTTTTGCAGAACAGGTTCAGTTTGGGTAACATTTCTGTTAAAGGATAATGGGTTTTCATAACAAGCATCACATATCTGTTCAACATTTCTAGAGTACAGTACTGTCTACGGTGCATAAAGACATGTCGGCAGTATGGATCCAAGCGAGGTCAACAAGGCTACTACACAAAGTATGAAAATCTGCTGACAAAACTACTGTGCTTGCACCAATTATCAAGAGTTCTGTGCTAGTACTTGTGGCTAGTTATGCACTCAGAATGGCCGATGATTCGGTGGGCCGTTACTGCAGCAATGTGGAATGAAATAAGGTTAGTACTGAGGAGTACCTTCCTTGAGGTTATGATATAAAAACTTAATAAATATAAGAAACATATTTGGATATATCACACTGCTAAATGAAGACTACATTTTATTTATTCCCATGTGAGGATGAAATTGGATAAAAGCACTGTTTTCAGTAGTGAACTTTATACTTACCCACGCATTGGTGGACGAGGAAGGGAGCTCCTGCAACACAGGCATCCAACTTTAATAAAACTAAATACCAAATGCAAATTCATTGATATACATAAATTCATACATTCATTCATTACTATTTACACTGATACTGAGAATTGTTATTATACATGCATACATTCACTAATATATTCACTTATTCATTCATTGATACACATTCATACAAGCAATCATCAAGCCATCCAAGGTCACCATTGTGAGTGGTTTGGGCAGCATGTATTTGTACTGCTGACAGTGAGCTCTTGCATTGACAGATGGGGCTGGGCTGGCAGTCACCTTGTACACTGTATGAAACCAGTTGCAATATAGATTTTCAGTTTACTGTATTTCCACTTTTCCTCACCTTTTACATCTAAATTATTCTACTTGGAAAAATAGGTTTCGGATTTGTTTTTGTGCATTGGCAGATGTGTGTGCACTGTAAGTCCTAAGCCACACTTTGGGGGGGGGGGTTAAAGAGGGGAAAAGGCTCCCAAGTTAGCTGAAATAACTGGAGAGAGATGGAAGTGTGGGGGTTGAGGTGATGGTGAACATAATGTTATATGTCAGGTGGCATGACAAGAGGGAAGTTATCTGATGACTGAATTAAGGCAATTGGTGGAAATAAGGAGAAAATGGAAGTAAGGAAGGTTATATGAATTACTGATGATGAATTTGGGTACACATACTTATTCATTTGATAGCTCCTGCCTATGGTGGTCTTGTTGAAGGGTGAATTGTAGCTAAGCAGCCTAATAAAAAAAGAATTGTAATGCTGTCCCCATGTATGTATACAATGTAACATAACCAGTGTACTTGTACTCACCCTCGTACTGGTGGACGATATAGAGGGTTCCTGCAAAAATTGGAATCTACATATTACAATTTGTTTTTAACACTCGTACAGTGAGAATGATGTAAATCATTTTGATGAAGCCATTTGATTGCTCTCTAAGGCAAGAACCTCCTGGCCCAGGACAGGCCTATGCTCAGCACAAGGTGACCCCCTCCCCCTGCACTGACACAGTAAGGATCTTTATAAACAGTACCTGGCTAATACTGGTGCTGAGGAGACACTAGAGAATACTCAATTTAGCATGGAATGACTTCAAGCCAGAAAGCACATCTTAAAAACATACATGCCCTTACAAGTGCTAAATGACACTACAAGGACTATCAATGAACATTCAAGCGTACAGTCAGTTGTGCCACTCATGCAAACTTAAAGGGAGTCATAGAAATAACTATCACACTCATTCCATTAAAAAAAAAAAAAAAGTCACTTCCCTGAACAAATCCCGACCTCTTCTAAAGTGCCATATAGTCGTCATGGCTTGGTGCTTTCCCCTGATAATTTCCTCCCTCCCTCCCTGAGGAAAAGTCTGACAGGGAAAAAACCACTCAACCCCCCCCCCCCACCCCTGGAGTGCAGCAGAGGAAATTCACAACCGAATCATCTCAAGGCCCAAGATTTAGCCAACAGCTGTTGCACAACATCCTCCAGAACGAGAAATAGATGAGAATAACAGCAGAGAAACTGCACAACCCAACTCATGAAATTGGCTCAACAATGAACACCCATGAATAAGACAATTTGAAAAAGTCTGCAACCAAATCCATGAGAAAGATGGTGAACATTTTAAGGCAAGCTGCAGCTAAATCAAACCGAAAATAAACAATGCACATTATCTTTAAAGCTAGCCCACTCAGGCCACAGTTGAAAGATGTTTAAGCATGCAAAGATTTTTTAGCACATTCTCAGAGGAAATTGATAGGGTAAAGACAGACTATCTAACATTGGGTGGTACACGAACAAGGGAATATAGGTGGAAACTTAGAACCCAAATGCGCCAGACACATTAGTAAGAATTGCTCCAGTGTCAGAGCAGTTAACATATGTAGCCTGGTTATGGGTACTATAGCTAGTATAGTAACAATTGGTCACTGAATTAACATATGGGCACTGTAAATAACAAATGGGCACTGTAAATAACAAATGGGCACTGTAAATAACAAATGGGAACTGTAAATAACAAATGGGTACTGAAATAAATAATAAGTTTTGAACAGATTCTGAAATAAGATAATAGATTATGAAGTATCAAATAGGTTCTGAAATAACAAATGAGTAATAACTAAAGTGAGAAGCAACAGGAATAATTATAGGGCAAGTGAGATACAGAAAACAAGGAAAATTTCAGTGATCTTCTAAATATGGGATATATATACTGTGTATGTATGTATATATATGTGTGGGTGTGTGTATATATATATTTTATATATAGTAGTAGTAGTAGTAGGCATCCATCATCCATCAACATATATACTGTATATATATATATATATATGTTGTACCTAGTAGCCACAACGTCGTACTCGGCCTACTATGTAAGGCCCGATTTGCCTAATAAGCCAAGCTTTCCTGTATTTATATATTTTTCAGTATTTTTTCTTATGAAATGATAAAGCTATCCATTTCATTATGTATGAGTTAATTTTTTAAAAATTTGAGTTAAAACTAACGTAGATATATGACCGAACCTAACCAACCCTACCTAACCTATCTTAACCTAACCTAAACTAACACAATTAAGTCAATAATTTATGTTCTTAATAAAATACTGTATAATAATAATAATAATTCAAATAAACTATTTGGAAACAATTTATTGAAAATAAAAAATCACTCGGCCTATTAGGCAAATTGGGTCTTGCATAGTAGGCCGAAAAGTGTATTCTGGTTACTAGGTACGATATATTAATTATTATATATATATATATATATATATATATATATATATATATATATATATATATATATATATATATATATATATATATATATATATATATATATATATATATATATATATATATATATATATATATATATATATATATATATATATATATATATATATATATATATATATATATATATATATATATATATATATATATATATATATATATGTCGTACCTAGAAGCCAGAACGCACTTCTCAGCCTACTATGCAAGGCCCGATTTGCCTAATAAGCCAAGTTTTCATGAATTAATATATTTTCTCTATTTTTTATCTTGTGAAATGATAAAGCTACCCATTTCAATATGTATGATGTCAATTTGTTTTTATTGGAGTTAAAATTAACGTAGATATATGACCGAACCTAACCAACCCTACCTAACCTAACCTAACCTATCTTTATAGGTTAGGTTAGGTTAGGTAGCCGAAAAAGTTAGGTTAGGTTAGGTTAGGTAGGTTAGGTAGTCGAAAAACAATTAATTCGTGAAAACTTGGCTTAGTAGGCAAATCGGGCCTTGCATAGTAGGCTGACAAGTTCGTTCTGGCTACTAGGTACGACATATATATATATATATATATATATATATATATATATATATATATATATATATGTCGTACCTAGTAGCCAGAACTCACTGCTCAGCCTACTATTCAAGGCCCAATTTGCCTAATAAGCCAAGTTTTCCTGAATTAATATATTTACTATAATTTTTTTCTTATGAAATGATAAAGCAACCCTTTTCTCTATGTATGAGGTCAATTTTTTTTTATTGGAGTTAAAATTAACGTAGATATATGACCAAACCTAACCAACCCTACCTAACCTAACCTAACCTATATTTATAGGTAAGGTTAGGTTAGGTAGCCAAAAAAAGCTAGGTTAGGTTAGGTTAGGTAGGTTAGGTAAACGAAAAAACATTAATTCATGAAAACTTGGCTTATTAGGCAAATCGGGCCTTGAATAGTAGGCTGAGAAGTGCGTTCTGGCTATTAGGTACGACATATATATATATATATATATATACTGTATATACATACACACACACATATACTGTATATTGTACTGTAGAACACTACCAACTACAGTACTGTAATAACCATTACGACAAATACTAACCGAGGAGGTGGTAAGCCTCTACTAAATCTTAGATAATCAGGATGAGATGGCAGGGAAGGAAGACGTCGATTATACAAGTCATCTAGTAGTGGTGGCGGTGGTGTGGGATGATCACCATAATGGTGTTCATATAGTCCAGTGTCACAATAGCGATCATAACGATCATAGTGACTAAAATCATCCTGAAAAGTAGCAAATGTAAAGGTATAACATTTATCCTTATGAGTTGTACACTGTATTCCTAAACATTACGGTGTTTATAAACAAATATTTGTTCACTTGGCTAGTGACACCATAAAACTTGATTTAGCAGTGCTTTTCCAAACCATAAATGTGCCTCATCACTAGTAATGCTAAAATTATCATATATTGTACCACAATTTCTGCAAAACAAGCTATTGTTTGTTAACTTTTTTCTAAAAATCTATCCAAACACTGTAGTACAGTATTTACATTTGCTCCACTGTAGTCTATATATTAAGATAAACAAAAGAATGAATCTAGAGACATTCAAAAGAATGAATGACATTCTAGAGAATGTCATTAAACAGGACAGAACGGTAATGAAAGGCGAGTGCTCTCTTTGTAAGAACTAACATTACAATTACCATAAATTGAAGAACCGTATTAAATATTTTCCATTAAGAAATTATTTCTTCTATTTTTTACAATATAAAAACTAACTTTAGCTCATTGATAGAGTGAATTTGTCCTTTACAAGAAACGAGCATCAATGGAAATTTTTGTACTTCCACTAACAAAGCCGGTTTCACTGGGAAAGGGAAAGATTTGTTCTGGTCATAAAATTGGTCCAATTGGTTGCAACAGGCAAAAATAATGGGAAATTTTCAATGAAGCAAAGCCACATATTCAGTGGAACAGATTGCAACAATACTGTATACTGGTGTTTAAAATAGTGTATACTTCTGCCAGCAATTTTAGTACTATATTAAAGTTTGCTATTATTTGCAATAATTTATATAATATTGTACTTATAGATATAAAATAGCAAAGTAGAGATACAGTGAAATCTTTTGCAACAGAAGGGTCCAGTAACATATCTGTCCATAGTTCCCCACTTCACCCAATTCTCCGTCAGTGCTTGTTATTCCAAAATGTGTTAATATGCAACTTATTTTAAATTTCAATTATATGATCTTATGTATTTTTTCTTTGTCAGTATGAAAACAATCCCATCAATACACACACATACCAGTGAAGAAGTGTTCCATGTTAAATAACCTTTAATACAACCAGCAGTGTAGTTACTGTACTACAATACTGTACTGACAGTAAACACAAAGAAAGGAAGCAATCTACTGAGCATATATAATTACCTTGTCACATAAAACTGCAATAATCAATCACCGACTCTTAACAGCCAACCACTTAGACTAGTCGGTGGAGCAATAGCCATACATCTTGCCGAGTCGGCGTTCAATCTCTGATGGTCCAAGTAGTTGGGCTCCTTCCTCCCAAGATCTGTATAGTCATACTTAGTGCTTTATCCCCAAAATTATCTTACCTTTAAATCATAATAAGCAAACAATCATGTGTAACTAATCGTAATTACCAAAGTGTAGTTACAGGACGAGAGCTACGCTCGTGGTGTCCCGTCTCCCCAGCACTCTGTCATATAACGTTTTGAAATTATTGACGGTTTTGGCCTCCACCACCTTCTCACCTAACTTGTTCCAACCGTCTACCACTCTGTTTACAACAGTTAATTATCTTATATTTCTCCGGCAGCTTTGTTTCGTTAGTTTAAATCTATGACCTCTTGTTCTTGAAGTTCTGGATCTCAGGAATTCTTCCCTATCGATTTTATCGATTCCTGTTACTATTTTGAACGTAGTGATCATATCACCATACTGATATGGTGATATGATCACTACGGTGATCACTATATGGTGATATGATCACTTTTTCTTCTACTAGTTTTTGCATATTTAATGCCTCTAACCTCTCCTCGTAGCTCTTGTCCTTCAGTTCTGGGAGCCACTTAGTGGCATGTCGTTGCACCTTTTGCAGTTTGCCGATGTGCTTCTTAAGATATGGGCACCATACAACCGCTGCATACTCCAGCTTTGGTCTAACAAAAGTCTTGAACAATTTCTTTAGTATTTCTCCATCCATGTACAGTATTTAAAAGCAATTCTGAAGTTATAAAGTGTAGCATATTCTTCTTGCACAATGTTCAATGAACCACCCCTAGATCCTTTTCTTTGTCAGAATTCTTTAAAGATTTCTCACATAATTTATAGGTTGTGTGGGGTCTATGTTCTCCAATTCCACATTCCATAACATAGAATTTATTCACATTAAATTCCATTTGCCAAGTGTTGCTCCATATACTTATTTTGTCCAGGTCTTCTTGAAGGGCATGACAATCATCTAGGTTTATCTTCCCTATTATCTTAGCATCATCAGCAAACATGTTCATATAATTCTGTATTCCCACTGGTAGATCATTTATGTAGACAATGAATATTACCGGTGCAAGAACTGAACCCTGTGGTACTCCATACTCCACTCGTGACATTCCTCCAATCCGATACCTTGCCTCTGATTACGGCCCTCATTTTTCTGTCAGTTAGGAAATTTTTCATCCATGTTAGAAGCTTACCTGTCACCCCTCCAATATGTTCCAGTTTCCAGCAACCTCTTATGGGGAACTCTGTCGAAAGCCTTTCTTAGGTCCCGATAGATGCAGTCAACCCAACCATCTCTTTCCTGTTAAATCTCTGTGGCTCTATCATAAAAACTGAGTAAGTTCGTTACACAGGATCTTCCAGATCGAAAACCATACTGTCTGTCAGATATTATATCGTTTTCCTCCAGGTGTTCTACCCATTTAGTTTTAATTATTTTTCCAATATTTTGACTTGCACTTGTCAATGATACAGGTCTATAATTAAGGGGGTCTTCCCTGCTTCCACTTTTGTAGATTGGAATTATGTTAGCTTTTTTCCACACATCAGCTACAACTCCTGTAAACAGGGATGCCTGAAAAATCAGTTGAAGTGGAATGCTGAGCTCAGGTGCACATTCTCTTAGAACCCATGGTGGAACTCCATCTGGACCAACTGCTTTGTTCTTACTTAACTCCTTGAGCATTTTTCCACTTCGTCTCTTAGACACCTCTATGTGCTCTATGTTGTTCTCTGGAATTCTTATTGAGTCTGGTTCCCTGAAGATATCATTTTGTACAAACACACTTTGGAACTTTTCGTTTAGTGTTTTCATACATTTCCTTTTCATTTTCCGTGAATCTATTTCCCATTTTCAACCTCTGAATATTATCCTATACCTGCAATTTGTTGTTTATGAATTTATAGAATAGACCTGGTTCTGTTTTACATTTGTCTGCAATCTCATTTTCAAAATTTCTTTCTGCCTCTCTCCTCACTGCCATGTAGTTGTTTCTCGCATCTTTGTATCGCTGGTATGTTTAGGGGTTTAGCCTTTTCCTGTATTAATTTCATTTGTGTGCCTTTTGGTCTCTGGCCCTTTTGCAATTTCTGTTGAACCAATCCTGTTTCCTAGTTCTGCATCTCTGTTTTGGTACAAATATTTTTTGTGCCTTTATCATATATTTTACAAAACTTGACATACATCTTATTCACTTCCTTGCCTAGCAACAAGTCTGTCCAATTATACTCACTAACAAATTTTCTGAGGTCGCCATAATGTCCTCTCCTGAAGCCAGGTTTTTCAACTGCTTCAACCTCCTTATTTTCTTCCAGATTATAATGCATTGCATACTTTATTCCCAAAAAGACATGGTCACTTTTACCCAAGGGAGAAAGGTACTGAATGTCAAATATCTCTTCCTCCTTCCTGATAAATATCAAATCTAGCATGGAGGGAACGTCCCCTTCCCTCATCCTCGTAGCTTGTTTAACATGTTGAAACAAGAAGGTTTCCAAGATGAGGTCTACAAATCTACAGGTCCAAAAATCTTCTGTTTAGCTTCATATGCTTCCCAGTCTATGGATTTCAAGTTGAAGTCGCCGACTCTCAACAGTCGTGATCTATCGTTATCCGCTCTCGCTATAATCTCTCTCATTATTGTTACAAGATCTTCTCGTTTACTATCTAGCTCCTCCTCTGACCATGTGCTGCTTGGCGGTGGACTATATGCATTTATGATCATTAGTTTATCATCCTCATAGCAGATCTCTAGTGCTATTATGTCAACTTCTTGTGGATTGGCAATCATTATTTCCTTCACCTTTAGGTGTTCTTTCACCAGCACAGCAACGCCACCGCCTTTCCTAATTTTTCTGTCCCATCTCCAAATTGAGTAGCCCCTTGGGAATATGACCTCATTTAAAATAACATCATGTTTTGTCTCCACGAGTATTGTACAACAATGTCTGGTGTCTGCAGCTGTATTACATCACTTAACTCCAGTATCTTCGACCTCACTCCATCTATGTTGGTGTATGCAATTTTCAGGAACTTGTTCCCCCCTCACCTTATCCTTCACTACCCCTCTCTCTAATGATTTTGTTAGTTTGCCTTTATGTACCACTTTACTGGTCTGCCTACCCTTATCACTTTTAAAAAAAAAAAGAATCAATTTCTTCTTCATTCCTGCTCTAATTGAAATGTTTTGCCTTGGCGAGGTTCAGTTTCAGCTTCTCTCTGTCTTCTTTTGAAAGATCTCGTCTTAACGACCACACTTTCTCATCCTCATCACTTTGTAATTTTCTAGCATTCCATAGTACTTCTTCCATCTGTTTGGCACCGTTTAGGGTGATCCTTAAACGTCGATCTTTCCCTTTTATGTATCTGCCTATTCTCCTGTAGTCGCACACATTCTCTATGGTAGTAAGATCTTCCACAAGGCCAACAATTTTATCTACTACTTTCGCTTCTTCTACAGCTCTTTCTGACCTAGATGTTATCTCCTTTTCTTTGCAACCAAAAATTATCAGGGACTTACTGATACTTTTAGACTTACCGTGTAGTGCATCATATGCTCCCTGACAAAGGTGGGTGGAAGTAGTGGGGGATAGTAGTCATTTGAACTGCCAAAGCTCTGTCCTCTACGTTCACAATCGCCAAAACGAGAACTTTCGACGCGTCCATCACTGGTGTACTGTCTGTACCAACTGCCACCAGATCCGCCAGAAAAGTAGATGTCAGGGTTTGTGGTTCCAGTTTGTTGTCGACTGTGTGAAGTTGACTTTCTGACCTTCAGACGGAAACCGTGGAACTCGTACCCATCAAGCTCACGGATTGCTCTCTGTGCTTGAGCTTCATCGTCCATATGCTATAATGTCATAACAAAAACTAACTTGAGATATCCACTATTGTAAACAAAGATGTATAATGACTACAGTGCTTGGCAGAGAAGGTTAATGCCACACTATACTGTCTGGAAATTACCTGCTACTAAACTTAATCAAAACTGATTGCAGACTGTTGAGAATGAATTAACGTTCTACAGTAGAATACAATGAATTTTATCAAAGGTAATCACAACATTTTGCGAGCTATTTAGTGGGTGGAAATCTAAAATGTTTTACATGTTTTCTGGGGGGAGCCCCTTCGGCTCCCTGGAGCTTACTAGGCTGATATGCTAATGTCAGACTTTGGCATCAGTCATGTGTATGGAGTTCTATGGGCCTACCGGGGACCACGAGCCAGAACCTGGCCCCCTAAGAAGAGGCTAGGTGAGCAATGGCCTATAGAAACCCCTGTGTGATTGGGGGCATTCTATGTCTGCCATCGACCGGGTTAGGCACCCAGAAAGGTAAGCGTCCCAAAACAAACCCCTATTCTGGTGAAAATTGCTACCACAAGCCGAACAAGTGGATAGAACTCCCCTAAAGTAAACAAGCAAACAATAATGATATCACATGTCGCCGCCCCGCGGTTCGCACAGCTCCCCCCTCCCCGGAAGGGGGAAGAGGAAGCCCCAGACCCAGTTCTAAAGCTGATGCTAAAGGCTGAGGTCATGTGCTCTGGCTCCGGTGGTTGTTTCAGCACTGTACCTAGAGTGTGGTATCTGTCTTCCAGGTGGTGCGTGAGCCGGGAGTGTTTCTTCAGTACTCGGGCTGCATACGCCTAGGGTTTCCTTCCCTAGGTGCCTTGTAAGTACTGCCCTTGGGGCTTGGGGTTCCCTTTCACAAGTTCCTTGGGTTCTGCCCCTGCTAGGCCGTTTACTGCTTGGTTTTTGGCTGCCCCTTGTGTGCTCGGGTGTTCTGTCTCCCTTGTTCGCCTTGGGGTAGGGGGCAGTTTGTACTGGCGGGGCGCAGGGTACTACGAATCTAGTTTTCACCAATCAGAGCGGCCGGCTCTGTTCCGCCTGGGTACCCTGTCCTCTTGCGAGGTTTTCTTTTTCTTTTTGTTTTCTGCCTGGTGGGGGGTCTGCCTTGGTTCTTGCCCCCTGTGTACTGAGTACTCTTCCTTCTTCCGGTAGTTCCCCCTGCTAGGTCCCCGTGAGTGTACACGTCCCGGGGGTTCAGTTCTTAGAAGGTTGTTTGGTAGTTTTGGGCGCCGGTTAGCAGTACCCTGCCTGGGTTTACCATGGTTGTTTACCATTTGTCCATGGTTGTATCAGCAGTTGTTGCTGTGCCTTTTGGCTCCGATTGCCAGGTTTGGTTTTCTGGTTCCTGGCTTTCCCTGCCTGTTGGCTTTTCTGCGTTTCACGGGATCCCTTTCCTCGAGACTCAGTCGGGGCCGTGGTCTCAGACCTCCTGGAGAGCTCACTGGTGTTGAGACGTTTTTGTCCGGCAGACGTTCCACCTTCTTTGCCGGCTCAGTTTTCCGGCTCTTCCTGCTCGGTGGTCACACCCAAGATCTTCCCGTGGCTCTGCCTCTTCTCGGCTTGTTTGGTCCTTGGGGGGGGGGGGGCCTGGTTCGGCTCTGCCTCGGGTCTCTCACTTTCTGTTGGTCAGGAGGCTTCGTTGATGGTGTCCCACCTGCGTTGTTCTTCTTGGTGGCAGTGGGGTTTTTTGGCGGTCCTTCCTTTTTCCTTCTGTCCCTTCTTCAGTTCTGTTTTGTTGGCATGGTCTTGTCCTTCTCTTTTGGGGATTCGGGGCCGTCATTTTGCCACATACTGTCACCTCGTATCGTGCGGTACTGGCGGAGTCGCTTCAGCTTGCTCTCAGTATTGAGGATTGAGGTTCGGTTTATTCTGGTCCGGTTTATTCTGGTCCGTTTTGCACGCTGCCTCGGGCGTTGTTTCCCCGCTGGCCTGCTCATGCGCCACCTGAGCGGTCCTGGTCATTGGACAGAGTGCTCTTCTCTTCGATTTGTTGTGGCCCCTTCGGTCCCGGTTTGTTTCTCCTAGGCTCTTTTTCTGTTGGCCTTGGCCTCTGGAGGTCGGGTTGGCGAGTTTTCTGCTCCTTTGGTCATGGCGATGGGGTTGTTCGTTGTGGCAGTCTCCTTTTTGGCGGAGAATGAGACGGCTGCTTTCCAGAGGGGTCCTTGGGTTGTTGCTGCTTGGTTGTTTTGGCTGGGGGGTGCTTCATGTTTGGTGTCCGGTGGCAGCCCTCCACCGTTCATTGCGCGCCACGGCTTCTGTGTCCTGGGTCGCGCTTTGGGTTGATCCGGTTTCCCTACTTTTTTGTTTGCGGGTGCGGGTCTCCCGGGTCTTCTGCAGGATTATTATGGCTAGCCGGCCTGTGGTCTCTCCTCATGTCCATGTTCGCGGCTCTTGCCACTGTTTTTGGCAACATGTCACGGGCTGTCATTCGGGCGCTAGGTTTTTGGCAGTCGAGCTGGGTCCTGGCTGCTCGTTATCTTGTGCGCGTTCCTGAGCCCAGTTGGGCCTGGGTTGCTTTGGATCAGCAGTTGTAGCTGTTTGTCTCGGCTTCGAGTTGCGGAGTGAGCGGCAACCGCCTCCCGGGGAGGTCCCTCTACTTCCCTTTGTGGGGAGTTAGCTCCGGGGAGCTGAAGGGGCTCCCCCCAGAAAACCAGCGTTGAATGTAATGAAACGCCATTTTCTGGGCGAGTCCTGGAGGCTCCCCGGCATCCCTCCCTCCCTCCGGTCAGCATTTTTTTCACGTTTTTGACATTCAGCCTCAGAACTGGGGGTGAATATGGGTCCACCATATCCACGCGATGGATATGGGGCTCCCCCTTCCCCCTCATGGGGAGGGGGGGAGCTGTGTGGACAGTGGTGCGGCGACGTGTGACATCATTATTGTTGTTTGCTCGTTTATTTTAGGGGAGTTCTATCCACTTGTTCGGCTTGTGGTAGCAATTTTGACCAGAATAGGGGGTTTGTTTTGGGACGCTTACCTTTCTGGGTGCCTAACCAGGTCGATGGCAGACATAAAATGCTTCCAACCATACGGGGGTTTCTATAGGCCATTGCCCCCCTTGCCTCTTCTGAGGGGGCCAGGTTCTGGCTCATGGTCCCCGGTAGGCCCATAGAACTCCATACACATGACTGATGCCAAAGTCTGACATTAGCATATCAGCCTAGTAAGTTCCGGGGAGCCTCTGGGACTCGCCCAGAAAATGGCGTTTCATTACATTCAACGCTGGTTTTTTCATTAATACATCAGCAAAATCTATTTCTAGCATGGCTCTCTTCTTCTCTAACATTGTTTTTAAATCTTGTTCCATCCTGGGAACATTCCATCACTGAAGGGATGACCAGGAGTGAGAGTAAGGGGGGCCTTGAGCTTCTCTTTCTCAATCATTTCTCAAGAAAATAACTCATGCATAATAGTGGAATTCAACAATCCACCTCCCTCTATTTCTCTTTCCCCTCTCTTCTAACATGATATAATAAACTTACAACGAATGCATAGTTGTTTATAATATCGGCTTCTACTACGTTGCCATACATTTCAAAAAGTCTTTTCACCTCCGATACTCTACAATTCTTGTTCAAATTACCAACATAGATTTTTGTCTTCTGGTTACCACCCTTCTTGATGCCAGTAGAAGCTTTAACAACCATAGGCTGCAATAAATAAAATAAAGCTTCAAAACACACACAAAAAACCTTAATATCAAAATTTAAATTTGTTATTTCAATAATGTGCATCACAAGGAACAAGTTTAATCAAAGAAAAGCTTTTAATTTGTTAAAGATAATTTCACATTTTTAAAGGGATAAAATGTGATTTTGTTTACTATGTTACAGGTGGAATTAAAACATTATTTTACCCTTTCATCCAGTATATAGCCATTCAGTGCTGCAATAGCCACTTTGCCCTCCTCCTCTTTGTCCATGTGCACGAAACCAAAGCTTTTTAGCACATCTACCTCTACCACTGTGCCATGAGCTTCAAAGAGTTTTCGAATTTCTGTAGTTGTGGTGCGATGGCTGAGGTTACCTAAAAATATCTTGTAAGTTTTCTTCTGTTCGGCTTTCTTAGACGATATCTGGGAAAATGGCAGATGGTGTATGTATTAACAATTGAAGGATGAGGCAAACAGATAGTAATTAGTTGCCCTATTTTTTTAATCTTTTAAGCATTGCTTATGCTATGTTTGTTAATTTTAATGCATTTTCCTTTCCTTCTGTATGGGTTCATACGATTGAGGACAAAGTCTGTTACGCTCATCGAGACCCAACTAGGCCAATCATACTGCTTCTGAAGGATGCAAGCCACAACAGCTACCAAACTCCCGGTTACTTATTTACTGTTAGGTGACCAGAGCATCAGGTGTAAGGAACTGTGCCCAAGCATCTTGCCTTACCAAGAAACTAAACCCAGAAATATTTGATGGCGAGCCAACTGTGTTGACGATGTACTCATTGTGTGGAAGCATCTTTTATTTAAATGATGCTCACTTCTTTAAAATAATCACAAAAAAACTTAATGCACGTCCCTAATAAGATACTTAGAATCTCTAAGTATAATTAATTTCTCCTAATACATTATGTATACAAATTGTGTACAATATCTACACCACTGTATGTTCATATAAACTAACAAATACTTTCCTAATATAGTTTCAAAGAATTATCCATGAGGTTTATCCTTGAGGTAATCAGCTAGCCTTAGAGAACATGGGTAAACTCGACGACGTTTCGGTCCGTCCTGGACCATTCTCAAGTCGATTGCGAGAATCGACTTGAGAATGGTCCAGGACGGACCGAAACGTCGTCGTCCCTTCAACTTTTAGTGTGTGGTCTGGTCAACATACTTCAGCCACATTATTGTGACTCATCGCCTGCATGGGTAAACTCCACTACATCCATACAGATATTTGCATTATTCCTGTAAAACCCAGACAATAATCATTTAAATCAACAAATGATAAGCGCATTATCCAGTGAATCTACATGTGATGATAGCCACATTTTAAGGGTTAAATTCTAATTCGGGTACAGTAATGCAATACTGTACAAATTGCAGGCCACCTGTATACATGTGTACTGTACTCTACAGTGATATACAGGGGTAAAAACATAAAAATCATACAAATTTATTTGTTGTTTTCCATGTAACAAAATAAAGCTGAAACTTAAAGCAGAATTACCATCACAAACTGTGTTTTTAAGATATCATAGAGTCAAAGTTGGCAGTCCTAACCAAACAGCAGTATTAGAAGTGGGAATGACTACAAATGATGCAAATAGTTGGCAATGAAACAAAACAAAAAAAATGTGTAATGTTTTAGCCAAGCAGAACTTTGTGATTTTCGTGCAGCAACAAATACAATACAATTTTATTCAATAGAATGTGTGTACAAAAAAACAAAGGAATAATGTACAAATTGTAGGGACAGGAGTTACACAATATATGAAGCCACTAGTATGCAAAGCATTTTGGCCAGAAACAAAAGAAATAAACAAAATGTTTTTTACAAAGGTGTCAGGAGGAAAATAAAAAATTAAAAAATTAATGTAAAAAAAAAGGGACACTTAAGGATGACAGGTAAAGACTTCTTGCCATTTAAAACAAAAGACCCTCCCAGTGAGGGGTACATTAAAGACAGTACTGTATACAAATATTGCTCGAAACGATGCCGATTTGATGACAGGACTGCAAATGCAAAATGTGGGAGGATGTTTTACATGCCAAATAAGGAGTCCATGTTCAACTGATATTCTGAACATAAGAGCATGTATTAAGTAACATACAATACTATACATAGAGCACATGTTGTTACACATGTAGTATAAAACTAAGCTATGTGTTACACACAGATCTCATGTTGAAGTGATATTTACACATGGAGCATGTGTTGACATGACAAGGTACACCAACAGTCTACACACTGAGCACATTCTGAAGCGACATACATCACAAATTTGAAAACAAATTTATGATGCGATTATAATTTTACTGCAAGTTTAATCATTTCATTTATAACAAAGATAATACAGACAGAATTTGCACGAATCTTTGTGGACATTCTTTATACCCTGTACTATAACGAACACAAAATGTATCGCAATTTTACGAGATACTTACAACAAAGGCACAGCTGTTGGCAAGAGAATTAGACTCTATGGCACTGTTATCCAGGTCATATAAACTTTGCAGCCTCTCAAGTCTAGACTCTGTAGGAAGGTTGCCATCTAAGATATCTGAAGTTTGGTCATCATCTTTCTTAGCACCGGTAGAGGCCTTAACAACCATTGGCTGAAACCAAATATATATTAACCAACCCATTAAGATTTATATTCAACTAGAATTACTCATCTTCAACTAAAAATAAATCAAACTTTGAATAGAACTAAAGCCTAGTCTACACCAATCTGTAAATCAAATATTTACTGTAAATCAACCAAACAGATTTACCCAATACTCAATAATGCAACTGATGCTCTCAAGACAAAACTCTGGAATGTACTAAAGCCAAAGTTCATTTATAATCCATCCCATTACATTAATACACAATGATAAAAGTATATTTCATGCTTAATTTGAGAAATAGCTTTTAGTAATCACTGGGATCCTGTTTATCATGGTTTGTGAGATAATACTTTCATGCTGCATCTTATTGATCACACTAAACAGTAGTCATTATCAGTTCCTATCTTGAATAGGACTCTTTCAGAGGTGTGTCGAGTCAATTCCGCAGGAGAAGTTTATCTTGGCGTGGGTATAAATGTGGAAACCACTCCTCAAAAGTATTTTTATGACATTGATACATTTCCATTTTTTGTCTGAAAAGATGTACATTACTAATTAATTTGTGTATTTATAACTACACTGTAATACTATACTGTACCATGTACAGCATTTACATTATACAATGTACAGTAATATAATAAGTGAATATTTTGTATAAATAAATATAATTATTATTAATAGTATTAATCTAAATTAGCAAGAACCATGCGTACAAACAACCCAATTAACTCTATTGTACCTACTGGTATATATCACATCCAAAATGGTTAACCTGGATTAAAAACAATGTATGGTAACAAATCTTACTTTTCCATGAAGAGAATAGCCATTGAGTGTTTCAATAGCCATCTGACCCTCATCCTCATTTTCCATGTGCACAAAGCCATAGTTCCTGATGACATCTGCCTCCAGCACTGTACCATGTGTTTCAAAAAGTTTGCGGATATCCGAGCCTGAAGCACGATTACTGAGATTTCCAACAAATATTTTGTAAGCATTTTCCCAATCAGGAGTTTGGGTTGAAATCTAGAAAAAGACAATCAAGGTATTTTCAAGTAAATGAAGAAAATATAAATTAAATTACAAATATTACAAGAATTCTAACATTCATACATAAACTTTTATTTTAATTCTACAGTGCAAGCATTATTTCTAGTTTTATTAAATTATAACACTATCAGCTGGGAGAAAGTCAGTGAAACAAATCAAAACAGTATCTGTATAATGCAACAATACAGAAAAAATATAAGCAAAAGGTGATCATATGCTACAACATGAATTTTCCAAGTAATTAATTATCAAAAGAAGGTACCAAGCTGGGCAGACTATGTAGCATGACTTCCAAAGCAGGTGGGGTTTGCTCCCTGGAAGCCTAGAATGGAGAAAACCATGCCTGTACTGAAGTTGAGCACTAGGGCCTCTACCTCATACAGTCTCCATCCTTAGAAATGAGAGAGCAGGCTTTAGATGGAACATCTAACTCATCTTAAAGAATATCTGTGTGTCATCTAACACCTGCTACATTTCCTAAGGTTCAGGAAGGAAAGAATAGTGAGTAGGGAGCAACAAGAAAATCATCCAATCAAACTCCTAAATTGAAACAATTGTACCTGTAGGTAAGGCATTACACCAATTGCTAATTAAACCACAATGAACCGATGAGAAACCAATAATAGCAAGCGAAAAGTCTCGCACGAATCTTGTAGAGCAGAAAACCTCCCGGATATCAAGGAATACACTGAAGTTGTGCCTACACCAAGAAGGTAAAAGCCTAAAGTGAACAAGTCTTAAACCCGCAAAGCACGGAACCTCCACTGGGGAGCACTAGGGAACAGAACAGTACCCATAAGAGATACCCTACAGAGCCAGGGAATACACTTAAGGCATACAAAACCAAACAGAGCATGCACCTACAAAAAAATACATCACACCAAAAAAATAAAGCAATACAGTACCCTGCTTTAGCAGCCACAGCAGCATCTGATCAAGACTATGCATAGACTCCATGAATGGATATAAACACAACACAGCACCAAAGCCCAGACCAAAAACTAATCTTCTACACACCACAAAGTTAGGAGTTGAACTTAAGAAGAGTTGGACAATGTCGAGTGCTACCAAAAAGCCTCAGAGAAGATATAATTCTATATATCTGTAGTTATCTGAAGATATATGTAGTATTGTCATTTGTCTTCAACACTAGGCTACAGGAGGGCTTCTTAAGCAAGAAATCCTCAAAGCAAAGCTAAAGTGGAAATGAAAATCAAATAGCACACAAATGCTCATTTTTATTAACAAATAGCACTGGTGAGTATAAGAAGGAAGCATGAGTTGCAGAAATTTGACTTTCAATAAATGATAGTTTTAAATGACCCTAAATTGTATTTCTTCCACTGAACTACAATACTACTGTATATAATCACTTCTATATCATGATACGAAGTATATTCATGAATAATACAAACTTGTTTTGTTTCAGATTCAACCCTGATGATAACTTGAGAGTTGACAGATGAATCTGAAAAAGGAGACTCAAGAGGAGAGCTCTTCTCTGTCTTAAGATCACTAGCTGCATTTGCACAGTCAGTCTTCTGCAATTTGGCCAACGCCTTTAAAAAGAAATATTTTATGTTAGAAAAAGCAATTGATAGCAATATAAAATATAATGCTGGTCAATGCTATATTGCTGAAATCAGTGAATAGAACAATAGTTTACGCTCATACTTCTGCTAGTTTCCAGCGATATGTACTCCCGAAAGATGCTACTGGAAACTAACATAATACGAGTTAAACTGCTATTATTACTTTTAGTGTATTTTTGTACATTAAGGAGAATTATTTCCGAGATTCTGAAATCCAAACAAAATCCCATATTACTTTAAGATTAAACACAATTTTTTCTAATGCAGTACAGTATATGAATGCAATATGAGTAAAATGAAAATACATACAAAATCAATGTATGAATAAAAATAATTACCATTTATTATGTACTCAATAGTAGGTGGGGAACAAGGAGTTTCATATAGGAAGAGGGCGAGTTGATTACACTATTTTCAAACTTGGGCAAGAAAAAGAGCTGCCTACGTTGAGAAGAGTAACTATGTATCCAGCCAGTTCTCATGAGCCACTACCATTTTCTTGTACTTTAGTTTTTGGCTTTGGGTAAAATACATGTCAAAATGCGACATGCTATGAAGAGGATAGGTTGGTGTCCTCAACTGAATAAAATGAGAAAGGGACAATGGAAACTGAGAACTTAATGAAAAGACAGTGTGAAAATGCATGGGTAAGATGAGTACAGTATCTTTAACAAGGCTTTGATATACAGTACTGTATAGGGTAGTGTATGGAAAGAAATCCCTCAAGAGGCCACTCAGCCCCCCTCATGCTGGTGAACTGAAAACAAAGCATGATGCAATTGGAAATGAAAGCTCGTTCATTGTTACTGTATTAAGAATAAACATATCAAATTTTGAATGCAGATACAGTACAGTACAGTATTTAAAAAGAATATCAAATACTGGTAGTAGGAACATTATTTATTTTAAATATTAGACTATTAGAACTAGTATAACTGAGGAAAAAATACAAAAGAACTACAAAGTAATAAGGAAAATTTGTGTCCTTTCACACAACTTGTGCCTCATCTGGCTTTTCCATGCGTTGTCTCTCCTATAACAGGAAGATACAGGCATTCAACTATAACAGAAGATATTCACTCAATCTCAAAACTTATACACTGTATAAATACTAGTACTGTACAGTATTTCTTACCACTCGTGTGCCCTCCAGCTCCTGTCTTACATTCTCAAACAACGCTTCCAATTCCTTTAATTTTGTTTGCAATTTTCCTTTTTCATGCGACACTAAACCATTTTGTAGGGACTGGTTATTCTCTGTGCTTATTTGCCCAACTTCCTGATCCTCTTGATCAGGCTCTTCTTTCAAAGTTCCAATTGATTCCATTAAGTCTGTAGTAGTCTTCTTTAATATAACAAAACCGCCTCTAATAACCAATAGTGAATGCCGAATAACTCATAGTTTCTCTATTTGCAGTTACTTTTTCAGTGAATCTTGAGCTTCTTAAGATCTTGTAGCATCACAATCTGTTTAATGAAAATGTTAAATGTTAAAACAATGCTCAATTTCTAAGATGTGCAATCCATATGTTAAAACAAACAAGCCCATTATAACAATAATAATTCTTTGTGCCGGGAGACATTCGGCCAGTGTATATATATACATACATCTTTGGGTTATATTGAGTTGCCCCCCCCCCACTTCCCATGAAAGTTAAATTACTGACCCTCCCCGGGATGCACCCACCACAACAAGTTCGACTAATTCCTGGGTACCTATTTAATGCTAGATGAACAGGACCATTAGGTGATAGGAAATGTGCTCAACCAATTCTGTCCTGCCCAGTATTCACACCCCGGATTCTCAATTGCTGTATGCAGCAAATTTAGACAAAAAAATTATAACGCCAAACATGTAAAGTTTATGAAAAATCCATTCTGAAGGGATTGTAGAACAGACAGCTAAGCACACAATATGACAAAATAGTGAGAATCGGTCAAAAACTGGAATGTTAGAAGCCACTCAAAGTTGAAACTCTGGTTTAAAGATAATTGAAGTTGAAGTTATCAACAAAGAATAAAGGTACAGTAGTTTTAATTTGTTAATTTAATTGTATGTTTTAATAAACATTGTTTGGCATTCATACTCGAATATGTGAAAGTTGTAGGTCAATATGTGTTGAAATGAAGTCAAGAAAAAATAACCCCCAAAAAACACAAAATATCGGGATAATTATAATAATTATAATGATTTAGGGGATATCTTTAGGGTATACTTTAAATAAGTGAAAAATCCCTAATATGGTCCCCTAATCATTAAAACAACCTAAAGAGACAAAGGAAATAGAGTTTGAAATCTGAGAAAAAATCAGTAAAAAAATTAAAAGTCCCAAGTTTTGCGAGTTGTGACTGATTTATTTGTTGACTAATTTCATTCTATCTTCACATAGTTATGAAAACATATGCATTCTCTAGGATGTATAGGGTACACTAAAATCAGATAATAAACAAAGGAGAAAAAAATAGACTAAAATCTTAAAAAAAAAATTTGGGGGACATTGATGAAAGTAACATATATTTCCATTGGATAATGTTTTTATATGATATATAACAAAATAGATCATATTAATATAGTTATTCATTATTATTTGTGTTATTATGTATTACTCAGCAGTGATATAAAGGCACCAACTGCATATCCACTTTGTGGACACTTCTTACTACTATTGTTCTTCTTTGAGCATAGGACAGGTGCTTGCATCTCTTTATTACTGCATAATCCTTCAATTCCAGTTATTAGGAGCTGTTCTCATTATTAACTAAAGGTTCTTATTTTTCAAAAATTTGTCTAAAATCAATTTCTGAAAATATTTTGATGAAAATTTCATGACATTGAAACCAATAAGTTGGAGATTTGTTTCTTTTTTATTTATTTGATTTGTGGAGAGATTTGGAGACATTAAGTTATTTTTACATAATTCAAATATTTTTCGCTATCAGGCCGACAATGAATTATTATTATTAATTAAGAGTAGTTACAGGATGAGAATCACGCTCGTGGTGTCCCGTCTTGCCACAGTGTTGACCTTTACTGATATGACACCTAGCTGGTGCAGAACGAGGAACCACATCAACGAACATGCTAGTATTGGTCATTGGTCATGCTAGATGTCACAGCTGCAAGCTCAATACCCTCACTTAGGCTACTGGTGTGTGTGTATACGACAAAGTAAAACAAAAAAAATCCCCATCCAAACCTATCAATCATTTGGTGTTTATTTTGTATTAAATACTAGGCTTTTTTTTTTACTATACCTTGAATACATGCATAAATATAATATGTTGGAGAGGATGACTAGAAAGTGGGAGTTGCGTGCAGACTTGACAAGTGTGAATTATTAAACACTCGTAATTAATCCATTAGCTTCGTGCTCGAGGTTATGCCAGCACGTGTCCTCATGCACATACCCTGCAGTTTGATACCGTGTCACAGCTACCACACACACACACACCAGTGTCACAGCTACCACACACCCGTGTCACAGTAACCACACACCCGTGTCACAGCAACCACACACCCATGTCACAGCTACCACACACACACCCGTGTCACAGCTACCACACACACACACACACACACACGTGTCACAGCTACCACACACACACACACACGTGTCACAGCTACCACACACAAACACACGTGTCACAGCTACCACACACAAACACACGTGTCACAGCTACCACACACACACACACACGTGTCACAGCTACCACACACACACACACACACACACACGTGTCACAGCTACCACACACACACACACACGTGTCACAGCTACCACACACACACACACGTGTCACAGCTACCACACACACACACACACGTGTCACAGCTACCACACACACACACACACACACACGTGTCACAGCTACCACACACACACACACACGTGTCACAGCTACCCCACACACACACACACACACACACGTGTCACAGCTACCCCACACACACACACACACACACACGTGTCACAGCTACCACACACACCAGTGTCCCAGCTACCATACACACCAGTGTCACAGCCACCACACACACCAGTGTCACAGCTACCACACACACCAGTGTCACAGCCACCACACACACCAGTGTCACAGCTACCACACACACCAGTGTCCCAGCTACCACACACACCAGTGTCACAGCCACCACACACACCAGTGTCCCAGCTACCACACACACCAGTGTCACAGCTACCACACACACCAGTGTCACAGCTACCACACACACCAGTGTCCCAGCTACCACACACACCAGTGTCACAGCCACCACACACACCAGTGTCCCAGCTACCACACACACCAGTGTCACAGCTACCACACACACCAGTGTCACAGCTACCACACACACCAGTGTCCCAGCTACCACACACACCAGTGTCACAGCTACCACACACACCAGTGTCACAGCTACCACACACACCAGTATCCCAGCTACCACACACACCAGTGTCACAGCCACCACACACACCAGTATCCCAGCTACCACACACACCAGTGTCACAGCTACCACACACACTGGCCAACATAACCCAAAGTGTCATAATAATATTACAACAGTCGGTGTTTACCTGTGCAGGGATGAAGGCAGCGTCACTGTCATAACAACACCTCCAGATATTGACCTAAACTTCTTGTATATTCCGCCACACAACTCATACTTGTGTCCAGTGGAGGTGTGAGGCGTCACCTGGTCATGTCAGCGGGGAGGTTGTGAGTGTGTTATGAGGAGAGTCACGGGAGATACTCACTCACTCACTCACTCACACGGCTCCTCATTCCGGTCCCTCCTGGGTTGCCAGATTCAAATTGCTAAAAGTAGCGAGATGACGGTCTAAAAGTAGCGAATTTGTAATAAGAGTAGCCCAATTTTTTGTTTAGTTATTTATTTATTTATTTATTTATGCATATACAAAAAGGTACATTGGGAATGTGAGGATACATAATATGGTAATTACAGTCTTGTAAAGCCACTAGTACGCGCAGCGTTTCGGGCAGTGACTGATACGGGGTTTCAAAGTAATCTATTATGATATATAGAGTACATTAAACGATTTTAATTGTTTTATTAACATTATCTCTGCATATTTAACCAATATGATAATAGGATAACTTACCAATATTTACTGTTTGAAGATTAATGGGTGTGAAGTCCTTCCACGTCTTTACAGTTGAAGATTACCAAGATCTTGATCTGCATCCACAACCTCGTTCTTGTATATTGCAGACTCATATTTAAGCATTGACATGAGTGGTTCAAATGACGAGCAACAAGTTACATTTTCTTCAAGATATGTTTTGATTCTCAAGACTGATGTCAAAAGCTCAAGTCCCATTCCCATTAAAGATTTCTCAGTTTTGTTTTCACAGACGTTACTCTCGAAAATATCCGTTCAACCAGGGCATTACTGATTGGCAAGCTGTATATTTTCAACACGAACTCTGCGAGGTCAATCAGTATGGGATTGAAGTCAATCAGTATATCTGAAGTGTCGGAAATTTAACTCCTGAGCGTGATTTTTGAGCCGAATTCTGACTCTCTGCACCTATTTTCGTTTTCAAATTACGACTTTTTACACCGAAAATATGCCAATTACTGAAAACAGCGATGGGTCATATTTTGCCCAAACCCCCCTGCAGTTTTCAAAATATCTGAAATGTCTGAAATTTGACTCCTGAGCGTGATTTTTGAGCCGAATTCTGACTCTGCACCTATTTTCATTTTCAAATTACGACTTTTTATACCGAAAATATGCCAATTACTGAAAACGGCGATGGGTCATATTTTGCCCAAACCCCCCCCCCCCTGCAGTTTTCAAAATATCTAAAATGTTGGAAATTTGTCCGGGAGACATCTCCCGTCACGCAGGGTGCAGTCGCGCCTCCACAGATCTCCAGTATCATCTCTTGATACTGGTAATGGCTCAAAAGGGCCACAACTTACGGGGTATTCATGCCCGTGCCACCTCTTGGGTGGCTTAATCTTTATCATCATCATCTTGTGTAGATACCACTCAGACTAAAGACACTAAAGACACTTCGGGGACACTAAAGCCCCGAAGTCATCTCAAGATAACTTCTCAGGGTAAACAGTGTTATTTCATTGCTATATGTAGTTTCAAAATTTTTGCTTTTTATCAACACAATTATTTGTTCTTCCTATGTATTTTGCCAGACTGTACTAGTTAAGTTTGTTTACAATACAATACCTGTACTTAAGTACAGTATTTTCTGTATAGCTGTATGTTGTGTCCAAAAAATGAACTTAGCTTATATAATATGTTTCAATTTTAAATAATTATGACAATACATAGGATCAATGGTTTAAATACTGTAATATGCATTACTTTGGACTGAAAAATACCGACTTTGCAGTAATAATAAAAAGAAGGCAAAAGGCCTGGAGAACTATGTAGCACCACTTGGCTGCAAAGGATTTAGACATTCATGAGCTGTTTTCCTCCACACATTCTAGTTTAAGAATATATACTTCACAAATATTAAGGTACAGTACTGTACATGAATCTTAATTCATATATTATCGGTGGAAACTTAGTAAAACAACATTTATTGAAACATTACACACATTTCTTTAAATGTTGATGACTAACATACTGTACAATATTAACTGTCGATGGAATGGGGTGTAACCTAGGGTATCTCAAGCCAGTTGAACTATAATACATTTCATCATTTGAGAAAAGGAACCCATCACTTATGACCAGGGTGAAAAAATAAATCTGCATGAATCAAAAAAATTTATTTCAATAAATACAGCTAAACAGAAGGAAATAATAACAAGGTATTACATATACCTAATGATGATAACAGCTCCGAGATGCAAAGCACAGTATGTATAGTACATTATGATCACTGTAGTCATTACAGGTAATGGCAAGGGTAGAAAACAACTATTTCTATGTTAAAAGATACAGTATTCTGAATGTTGCCGAGAATGGAAATAGCCAGTTGTTAAGCTCAAAAACTAAATAAAAAAGCCAGTTATATTTAGTTGCAAATAAGGCAACACACTTGAGTTAAAATATTGAATGTTTAATAAGAAATGAGCAGAACAAATGTATAAAATAAAGCACATTCATAAATACTATGCAATCTTTCCAAATACAGTAATGACTATGAGAACACTACTGAAAGATACCAGAAAAGTTATAGCACAATCAATACTGCATATAAATTCATAATGCTTATAGCACAAGATGTTGTAGCCTCAAATACCTACGTGATAATGGTGGTAGGAGATTAGACGAGAATTTTCATGAGGATATGGATTTAGGATAGGACAGAGGAATAGTGCCCAACCACTTGGACGGTTGGGGATTGAACGTTGACCTTCCAAATGGCTGGGCACTATTCCTTCCCTCTTATTCCTTCCAAGTAATATACTGTATACTCGTAATGTCTTAGTGCTATGTCCTGATAATTACCTTGCCTTACCTCCTTATTTTGAATTTCTTCCATCATTCTTGATGCAATCCACAACCGTTGGAGAAATAGATGGTTAACTTTTATAAATAACAAAACACTATCAAATGTGACCTATCCTCGAGACCTTTTTTGTGACAGCAGCAGTTAGTGGGAAATGAGACGGGTAAAATGGTCTCCTTAGTGGCGGCATTTACGAGGTCACTGGAGGCAACACCAATATGGCTGGGAGACTAGTAAAACTGGATTGTATTAAATCTGTAAGAAGATAAGCAAGTTGTTTCACTCATCACAACTTGCCACAATGCAGATACACAAGAAGTAGAATGACGGAAACGAGTAAGCAAACCTGACAGAACATCATTGCAACAGGTCACTGTGAACAAACCAAAGGCAATCTGTGACTACACTAATCACATGCACAGTGTTGATCACTTCGACCAAATGGTCAAATATTTTCATTTCACACGGAAATGTCACAAGTGGACAAAGAAAATCACGTTCTACTTTCTGCAAATGGCTATCATAATGCTTTTGTGCTATACAAGTATTACACAACTGATACAAAGAAACTCTCTTTGCTCCAGTTCCATGAAGTAATCATTTGGTCACTACTGAAGTTAGAGTATAAGAATTGGCCTCTCCAAAATTACATCATTCATGCTGGTTATGTACATGACGATGAGAGCAGATCTACTAGCGACAATGTAGCATCACCCGGACCATCAGGTGTGAGGTGGCCACTATTCCCTTCTTTGCCTCGAGATGATAATTCATCATCTGACTCAGAAGAAGAGCGTCAGATAACTTCTTGTGGTGCTGCCGCTAGGAGAAACCCTTGTGTTGTGGATAAATCCGAACGTCTGAACAGGAACTTGAACCATTCCCTAATTCGCACCGAGAAAGGTATAAAGTGTTGTACAGTATTTGCTACAAGTCTGGTAAAAGGAAGGACACCAGGTATAAGTGCAAGTTGTGTGGTGTGGCACTGTGTGCTGCACCATGCTCCAACTTGTACCATCGCAAGATGACATACTGGGTGGATAAGCAGTAATGCTTACCCTTATTCACTCCACATTTAGAACATGGGTTGAGAAACTTCAGGAAACCTTTTCCTGGAGCAGGTGGAGTGGTTCAACCTAATGCTCAACTCATGCTCAACAAACATCGTTGGGTGGTGAGAACAGATGTGTTTTTTCATTTATTTATATATATGATGTTGTGGGACAAACACTTATGTGAAGGAATAAAAACAAAAATGAATGATAAATAATGTCAAGAATGAATAACAAATGTGAAATAATGACAAAAGGCCAGTTTTTCACATGATACATTTTATCTTATGGTATTGGTAATGTTGTTTTGTTCTTCCATTTGCCCTTATATGCATATACAGTGGCACCTCGACTTACGATTGCCCCGATTTACGATAATTTCGAGTTACGATGTAAATTTCATCAAAAAATGCGACTCGACATCCGATGGTGTCGTCGACTAACGATATTTGTTGGTACACGTTCGGGTCGACTGAGCGCGTGGTTCCCGGTCACGTGGTCTGACCTGCCTCAGTTTACTACAGCTCCCCGCTTAGTGATGATCGGGCCTATAAGAAATTCCGCGTTTGTGGTGATATTTTTGCATTTTGAACATTTAAGTAATTATTATATATCACACCATGAGACCCAGGAAAGTCAGTGGTAAGGCTCAACATATGAGATCCCATGTAAGAATGACCATAGAGCAGAAACAAGAGATCATTCGTAAATATGAAGATGGTGTGCGTGTTGTTGAAATGGCTAGGCAGTACAACAAATCTCAGTCAATGATATCCACCATACTGGATATCATTGAGAAGAAAGAAGAAAAGTCCTTTTAAGAAAAAGGACATTTATGGGTGCTAAACTGGCAAAAGGCGTATCAATAATCACGAAACATAGAACACAAACACTTAAAGATGTTGAACAGTTATTATTAATTTGGATACACAACAAGGAGTTAGCGGGTGATAGCGTTTCGGAGGCTATCATTTGTGAATAGGCAAGAAAATTGCATGAAGACTTTTTAAAGAAAACCCCTGGAACGAGTGATGCAGAAGTGAAAGAGTTTAAGGCGAGCAGGGGATGGTTTGAGAAATTTAGAAAAAGAAGTGGAATTCATAGTGTTGTGAGGCATAGGGAGGCTACCAGCTCAGACAAACCAGCGGCCGAAAGATTCATTGGCGAATTTAAAGATTTTATGCAGAGTGAGGCATACCTACCACAACAAGTGTTTAATTGTGACGAGACAGGGCTATTCTGGAAAAAGATTGCCAAAGAAAACATACATTACCAAGGAGAAGTCATTGCCAGGACACAAGCCTATGAAAGATCGGTTTACTCTTGTGTTGTGTGGTAAGGTGAGTGGCGATTTGAAAATTAAACCCTTGCTTGTGTATCATTCCGAAAATCCAAGGGTTTTCAAAAAATATAATGTGCAGAAACACAAAATGTGTGTGATGTGGAAGGCTAATGCTAAGGCATGGGTAACTAGGCAATTTTTTACGGAGTGGGTGAATTTGGTGGTGTACCCTGTCATCAAAAAATATTTGCAGAACAGTTTGCCACTCAAGGCCCTGCTTCTCGATAATGCTTCTGCCCATCCTCCAGACTTGGAGGATTCATTGGAGGAGGAATTTAGTTTTGTTACAATAAAGTTCCTTCCTCCCAACACCACTCCTCTACTTCAGCCTATGGACCAGAAAATCATTGCCAATTTTAAGAAACTTTATGAAAGGGCACTTTTCCGGAGATGTGTCGAAGTGACGGATGCCACAAACCTCACCCTCAAAGAGTTCTGGAAAACCCATTTTAACATTTATAGTGCTTTAAAACTTGTCGACAAAGCCTGGCAAGAAGTGACTGTAAGAACCATGATCTCTGGCTGGAGAAAACTGTGGCCTGCATGTGTTGCAGAATGAGACTTCGAGGGGTTTGAGCCTGAACCTGAAGTGCCTCTTCTTGAGGAAATTGTTTCTCTGGGTCGCCAATTGGGTTTGGAGTTGAATGGTGTTGATGTGGAGGAGTTGGTGGAAGAACACAACGAAGAACTCCAAGCCCTTCAAAAGGAACAGCAAGAAGAGGCAGCTGAGGAAATTTCTTCAGGGGAGGATGTGCCAGTACAGAATGTCTCTTCCTCAACAATTAAGAAAGTGTGTGCAGCATGTGAAGACTTGCAAACCTTTGCTGAAACGTCTCGCCTAAATCAAGCTGCAGTACGTCGTTGCCTTAACCTATTCAATGACACTGTGATGCATCATTACAGACAAATGTTAAAATGAAGGAAAAAACAAATGTCTCTTGACAAATTTGTAGCGAGACAAGCACTGAACCACAACTAGGTCCTAGTGGTATTCAGGCAAAACGTAGAAGAGAGTACCCCAGAGAAAACATCACTGCCTGATGTGATAATGGAAGGGGACTCCCTTTCCAAACAGTAACGACTCTCCTCCCCCCCCCCCTCATCACCATCTTCCATACGCCATCAAGAGCCCTCCATAAAGGTAAGATAAACTTAGGTACTGTATTGTAGTTAGAAAAAACACTGTATTCAGTATAAAATGTATTTGTATGTTAATATTTTGGAGGGTGGGGAACAGATTAATTCAATTCCCTTTATTTTTTATGGGAAAAATCGCTTCAACTTACGATCCATCTCTGGGAACGGATTAGCATCGTAAGTCGAGGCCCCACTGTATTACTGTACTTTAGAGCAGTCTATTGCAAACAATTTGACACCAAAATGAACGACGTAACACAGAAATTGAGGAGATAAAACTGAAAAGAGTGTACACATTTGTGTGTGGGTGTTGCGGGTGTGCAGATGGGTGCTCGCACATGGGTAACGCTCGGCTGATTTCCCGGTTTTCTGTGGGTAGCGCGCCTGTTTGTTTTACCTTATATGCATATGTAGCTTCAATGAATTCTATTGCGAACAATTTGATACCAAAGTGGACGATGTAACACGTAAATTTACATGAAAAAACTGAAAATGAATATACTGTACACTTTAGTGCAGTTATTGTGGGTGTGGAGATGGGTGCTCGCTCATGAGTAACGCTCGGCCGATTTTCAGGTTTGCTGCGGGTGGCACGCTGGGCTTTTTGACCTTGTATGCATATATCCCTTTAGAGAATTCCATTGTGTACCAAAATGAACGACGAAACACGGACACTGATGTGAGAAAACTGAAATGAGTATACACATTTTAGCATGGGGTGGGTAGGTGGGTGTGCACTCACAGGAAATGCTACGCCCACCTTGGGGCAGGCTAGGGCACACACGTCGGGCAGCTGAAAGTGTTAATAACCATTTTGTACCTAAAACTGTACGTTATGTTTAGGTTTTTCCACTGAATAACATTAAATAAGCCAACAAAGGGTATGTAAATAATATAACACTAAATTAGGCGAACAGATCACTCATGACTAAGATGCCCTTGGGGAAAAATACCTAACAAGGGATAAAAAGAAGGTTCCAAAATTATCACAGAGGTTGCACACAGCCAAAACATACTAGAGAAAATTATCCTACTTTATCGTAATACATAAATTTTCAATCTGAAACTAGTCTGGTAGAGAGTTCTACAGTTACCAAGAGACAGAATTAAATGAGACAAAAGCATTAACTATAAATCCTAACATCTTTCATGAATGAAGATAAAGCTAGTATTGCAGCATTGCTCAAGACAACTATTACAAGTATCGACAGAAGAACACGGAAGGTAAGAGAAACTAGCTTCCCAAGCTGTAGAAGGTGCAAGTCTTGCAAAATAGGCCATACAATGAGATGTGAATGAATAAGCTTTCATACTGATAAAATCCAAAACTAAGTGTTCTCAAGCATGTCAAGTTTCAAATAATATTTTACATCATATTCTATAACTCAAGTACACATAAAAAACCAGCGTAGAATGTAATAAAACGCCATTTTCAGGGCGAGACCCGGAGGCTCCCAGGAGCTATCCAGGCTGATATAGACATATTAGACTTTGGCATCAGTCAACGAGCATGGCGTTCTAGGCCGACCGGGGACCACAAGCCAGAACCTGGCCCCCTCAGAGATACACAAGGAGCAATGGCCTATAAAAATCCCCGTGTGGTTGGAAGCATTCTCCGTCTGCCATCGACCGGGTCAGGCACCCAGAAAGGTAAGCGTGCCCCAAAACAAACCCCCCTATTATGGTTAACATTGCTACTGAAAGCTGAACTAGTAAGCAGAACTCCTTAAATGAAAACAAGCAAACGAGCATGAAGTCACTACGCCGCTGTTTGCGCAACCCCCTCAAGAGAAGGGGGAGCCCCAGGCACTGGTGCCGGCTACCCACACTCGAGTTCTGAGGTTGGATGTCAAAACCCGCGAAAAATCCGCTGACCGAATGGAGGGAGGGTAACCGGGCGAGCCCCCGGGTCTCACCCAGAAAATGGTGTTTCATACAATCAATGCTGGTTTTCTTGGGAGAGCCCCTGCAGCTCCCCGGAGCTACCTACCAAAAGACAAAACCAAACAATAGGAACTTACCCGGGACCCAGGGGTCACATCCATTGGAAACAGAAGCCCCGCGGCGTTTCCCAGGGCCCTTAGTCGTGGTATTCGTCTAAGGAAAGCCCAGGCAGGGTACAGTACTTCTAACCGGCGCTCAAAGCTACCGAGCAAACTGCTAAAGCTGAACCCTCGGTACTTCTACACTCACAGGGGCCTAGCAGAGGACCACCAAAATACAATAGGGTGTGACCAATCAAAGGCAGACCCCCACCAGGAAGGAAAAAAATAGGAAAATAAAACCCCGCAAGAGGACAATGTACTCGGGCAGAACAGAGTCGGCTGCTATGAGAGGTGATAGCTAGCTGCACAGTAACCTGGGCCCCGACCAGTGACAAAAACTATCCCCCTACCAAGAGGCAAACAGGGAAGCACCGACTCCAAGGGCAGTCAATCACCAAGCAGCAAAAGACACAGCGAAGGTAGATCCTAAGGTGACTTGTGGAAGGTGGCCCCACGCCCCAAGGGCAGTACTTACAGAGCACCTAGGCAAGGTGACCCTAGGCATATGCAGCCTGAGTACTTGTAAAATTACTCCTGGCTTGCACACCACCACACCACAAGGCACAGAGCTGGAGACAGGAAAACAGGAGCCAAAGACACACGACCATTGCCAATCACATCACATGAAGAACTGGGGTGTGGGTAGCCGGTGCGAGGGACTGGATCTCCCCCTTCTAAGGAGGGTAGGGGGGTGTACAGATAGCGGCGCGGCGACATGGTGACGTCACGCTCGTTTTAATTTGGGGAGTCTTGTCCACTAGTTCGGCTTTCAGTAGCAATGTTAACCAGAACAGAGATTTGTTTTGGGGCACTTACCTTTCTGGGTGCCTGACCCGGTCGATGGCAGACATAGAATGCTTCCAATCACACGAGGGTTTCTATAGACCATTGCTCCTCATGCCTCTCTGAGGGGGCCAGGTTTTGGCTCGTGGTCCCTGGTAGACCTAGAACTCCATGCACATTGACTGATGCCAAAGTCTAATATATCCATATCAGCCTGGATAGCTCTGGGGAGTCGAAGGGGCTCCCCCCAGAAAAACATTAATAATGCAATCCAGTACATTCATGAACTTAAAATGAAGGTCTAATTTTTTTTTTTATTCCAAAGCTAACTTCATCAGGGATGAGCACCTACTATACTTACCTTGTCTTACCAAGAGAAGAATCAATTTATCTGGCATAATCTGGTCAACTCCACACTTGATGCTGCCTGAGGACACATTGGACATAGTTAAGGCTCTTACAATGTAACAGATCACTGTGTACTGCCTGAGGACACACTGGGCATGGGGTAAGGCTCTTACAATGTAACAGATCACTGTGTACTGCCTGAGGAAACACTGGGCATGGGTAAGGCTCTAACAATGTAATAGATCACTGTGTACTGCCTGAGGAAACACTGGGCATGGGTAAGGCTCTAACAATGTAATAGATCACTGTGTACTGCCTGAGGACACACTGGGCATGGGTAAGGCTCTAACAATGTAACAGATTACTGTGTACTGCCTGAGGACACACTGGGCATGGGTAAGGCTCTAACAATGTAATAGATCACTGTGTACTGCCTGAGGACACACTGGGCATGGGTAAAGCTCTAACAATGTAATAGATCACTGTGTACTGCCTGAGGACACACTGGGCATGGGGTAAGGCTCTAACAATGTAACAGATCACTGTGTACTGTCTGAGGACACACTGGGCATGGGGTAAGGCTCTAACAATGTAACAGATCACTGCATTCTGCCTGCAAACAAATAAATTACTGTTTAAGACAGAAAGATGCAATTAAGACTTTTGCAAGGTACAACGTGTCTGATGTTCAGTAAAACGTGTCATCATGCTGTCAAACTGAAAAATGGCCTTTGTTTTAAAGACCTCACATATATCTACTGTATCAAGGCTTTCAGCCCACAAGATTAAAACTAACCACTATTAATATTTCAAAACTACTAATTAACAAATATGGTAATGAATAGCCTAGGATTTGCTAATTGACTGAAATTCTATTTTGAAGCATAAACAAATGCTACCTTTGACAATAGTAACCAGTGTGTTGTAAAGTACCACCAGTTATTAAATTTCTTTTACAAAGAAACAAAACTTGTTTCTTTATTAAATACAAAAAAGCCAAAAATGTATTTTCTGCATTGCATAAAAGATTGTTTAATCTGTAATAACTTACTAGTTACTGTTTAAGCATTTGTAAATAACTACATATTATCCATTCAACAAAACTAAGCAAAGTTTTACTTTAGCAAACTGACGATTTTGAGAATAATGATTCTCTCTCAATTAAAACAATACGTAAATATTTAAAATGAAGCATCTTATATTCACTTTGAATAATTATGTTAAGCCATTACAAATTTATAGCAAAACCATTAGTTACTACTGTCAAAATATACATTTGCTATCCGCTTTATGAAAAAGCAAATACCAAACTAATTACAAATACAAAAGTGGTAGCCAAGATGTATTTGATAAACATTGAGCCAACAATCAATTGAATACAATATTATGGTGAAAGTAAAGTAGCATTAATAAATATGTATTCCTTATTATAATGAAATCTCAAGTTAAAGCTTTTAATTAATACTAATCTATATATTTAATTATTTTCTAAACCTGAATTATATTGAAAAATAAATAAATAAAAAATATCCAATGTGCTGCCATGCCTGCATGTTATTTATATTTTCTAGTGTGAAGGTTGTGTTTTTGTAGGACATACTTGCGAGAGGGATTACACACTAGTCTTGCATACATAAGCACTGCATAACTTTAAGGTACTCAGTAAAGTGTTATGCTCCAAAACAACCAAGAGTGAATTCCATATAGGTTCTAAAGAAAAAATTCCTGTGCTGTACTGATATCATCAACAATCTATACAGGAGCCCGTATGACTGAACATAAAGGTGGCTGATGCAGCTTCATACACACAAATATATAGACTTCCTAACCTAATAAATCTCTTATCCACATTCCCTGTTTCAGCTTATAACTCAAATCAGCATGAGGTTTTGGCAACCCACTGAGTGCATTCAACAAATGAAAGCATTTCTCAATAGTTCCCCCCTTATGTTAACCACTGCACTGCTTAACACGCCTTGAGGCTCTCAATGGGTGGTGCGTAACGCGCCTCAGGGATCTCATAGGTATAGTGTATCATTTAAAACTCCCGTAGCTACACGGGATTCACATCAGCTTCCTCAGGGCTCTCCTAAACAGACACCATTAAAAAATAAAAAAAATTGTGGGCATCATTCCCGGGAGTGAAGGCCTCGGTACTGAGTGAACTACCAAGGCTGGTGCATGCAGCATGAGCTAACAGCATTAGTGTTCACCTTGTGACTACAGCATTGCCTAAAAATGTCCAAATATATATGTATCTGGTATTACTTAGGCTCTTCTGTAATACTATCATGGCTGACTGTGTACAATGTTCAAATATCAGTAAATAAATGCTGTTCAAGATGTTCACAGCGCTAGCCACAGCAGTCATTATTTTGTCCATCTAAAATTCTTCAAATGATTTCTCATGTTCCTTTACAAAAACATGCAGAAAATTATTCATTTACATGATTTAGTGACCAGGATTCTGATAATAGCAGGATTGTGGTGAGAAATAGCAGTGGGAGGAGTACTGTTGGCGAGAAAGAAAGGGAGGGAGAGGTGGCGTCGGCTGCTGTCTGGTGTGTGGCAATATGTTATTGTCTGGAATCATACCAGCTTAGTGGTTTGCTATGGTGAACATAAATGTAGATACTTATATATAACATGTGTATAGAGTATAATAACAGCAAAAGTAGTTTGTTGGGAGATGCCATTTTGGTGAGGGAGTGAGTGAGGCAGTCATCTGCTACCTGCTGTGTGACTTGTCATGTAGTGGCTACTATGCTATTTGGACACCATACCAGCTTAATTGTACAGTTATGGTGAATAAAACATGTAGATATGTATATATAATGTGTGCATATAGTGTAATAACACCACAAACAGTATGGTTGAGGGAGGAATGTGAGTGACACTAGCCTTGAACCAGTAAGGGAGACAGCCATCAGCTGAGTGTGGGGCGACCTTTCTTTTATTGCCTGAACTTGCCATACCAGCTTAGTTGTACAGTTATGGTGAATAAAACGTGTAGATACTCAAATATAACATGTGTAAATAGTGTAATAAAACAATAACAGTATGGTGGGAGGCAGAATGTTGGTTCGTGGGTGTTGAAGGAGGGAGGGAGGGAGTCAGCCAGCAATCTGCTGGCTGCTGTGTCATGGCCACTTTTGTTTTGGGTTCAATATACCAACTTAGTGGTTTGTTATGGTGAACACACTTGTAGATAGGTATATACAATGTGTGTGTGTGTATATAGTGTAATAACAGCAAAACCACTGTGATTGATCATAGAATATAATATACTGTACATGTCACATATACAGTGAGCCCCATAATTTTGAGCGTAGCAATGTTACACACATTGAACTATATAAATTCCACAAATTACACACTTTTGAATAATATTACAGCAAAAAACCAGAGAAGAAATGAATGATTAACATCAAAATAATTGTGAAACTTTATATTCAAACGGCAACTGCCGCCCCACGGGGTGGCGGGGGCCTAGTGACTTTGAGTGCTCCATCACTCAACACCCATAATATGCTCAACTTCCCAGCTCCATCGCGGCTAAAGTATGTCACATACGATATTTTGTTTTAGTTTCCCGTGATCAGAGACCGCATTTTAACACTACAAGATGATAAAAATTTTTGGAAAGAAATTATTTTCGGCGCACTATGGGTGTGTCGTATTTTAAAGCAGAGCAGTGCAGTGGTTAAGGTAATTCCAAGGAAGATGACATGAGAGAGCGACCACAGAGAACAAAATGAAAGCATTATTAGAGGCAGCGATATACAGAAAACTGTTGTATGCTAAAACAATAGATTAAAAAAATTGCAAAATGAATACCAAAATTCATGTCACACACACACACAAAAAAATAATGGATCTGTTTTCACAGCACTTTTGTTAAAATGACGAGCGAGACAAAACTGCACTTAAAAGAATGATGGAAAATGCACTTACATAAAGATGCTAAGAGCAGAAACAAAATACACTTGGGAAGACTACTAGTATGTGTGTGATAAGAAATATGTCAAGAGCCTACACAAGAGCCATCCACCTGGACAAGAGTGAAAAGACCTATTGATGATTAACTTACATGCAAAATCACATGGGAGACAGAATTGCCTTCTTTCATATGCACACAGAAGTAAACCTTAGCATCAATAAACAAAAGCAAACAACAATAATTATTTCAATATACTGTACAGCACTATATAATTTTCCCAGGAGTTTGTGGATGGGTAGAACAATGTAATCATACGAACTAACAAGAAGGCAGCTTTGGATTTAACGTTTAAAAAATCTGGTAACTTACCAGTATCAACCGAACCGTTTGACATCTCAAGGCATCTGTAGGGCATCACTGTCCAATGAACTTCAGAATACTCTTTACTATTTTAAAAAAGATAAAGTAGTATTCAAGATACAGATACCGAAGGATTTCACAGTCAGTAAAACAAACGTTTAATCTGTACGGTTTTTACTTTTATTTGTAATTATTCCTTAACATTCATAGTACAATGGAGCCTACATTACAACAAAATATGAAACAAAGGAACTCAAGGAACAGTACCTGATCCTAACCGAGGAGTGATCGATCTTGACAGCAGTTTCTAACTCTAAGGAAAAAATTAATCGGACTGACAGTGAAATTCAATAACAGGGTAATGCCCTTTGGGGGTATCACGAATGAGCTTCGTGTGCCCATCCTAGGTTGCTAGAGCAGCGCGGCACGGCATAGCCACGATGGCGGTATGGATCCGGGCGGAGCCGACGCGACGCTACAAGTTACGAATACACGCTGACACCACACTACCGCGCCCCGCACCAACGATCAAGGGTTCAGCGGCGGTGCTCCCGGCGTATGTCGCGCGCTTAGTATGGCCGGCGGTCCGGTGGGCCGTAACTGCGGCAATAAGGAAGGGGAGGGAGTTAGTTCTCACCTGTGCCTTCTCTATGTCAACCATCAAATTATCATGAAAATAAACAGCCTTAAATCTAAAATGAAATGGATGCTGAAGATTTCATCAAATGATGTTAAGAATTAACTAAGACTAACGATGCTGGCTACATGGGAATTTAATGTGTAAATGATTAAATACAATACATTATACTTACCCACGCATTGGTGGAGGGGGAGGAGGGTAACTGTAAGATAGAAAAATTTTAATTAATAAAAAATAACTACTGTACTGTATTCCAACTAGAAAGTCTTCAATACCCTACCAAAATACAATGAAACCATTATACTATACTTACTTTACCACCCATTAATAATTTGTGTGTAAAATTCACATGCTATACTGTAGTAGCACATACATAATACTGTACTAATTGTACTCTACGCAATATTCCAGAACCATTAACACTTTTGCATTATGTGTATGTGGTGCCTATCCTTCCGAAAGCTTGTTTACCGATACATAAAATACTTATATTGCACAGTGCTTATTTTTTTGTTTGTAAATCTATTTATAGGGGTAAGAGAAACATTAAGATCAATGTTATTTTTAAATTTATTATTTCTCTGTGATTCAGTACATTATTTATAATCATCAGGTTTACTTATATCTACTGTATTTATCACCAGTGCCACCCTTCATTACAGGAAATTCATTTAAGGCTCCAGATCAGCCACTTAAGTATATCTTTTGAGTCTACTAGAACAATATCATTGGCTTGGCATCTCTTACTGTTGTGAGTTACTTCATTATTCATTTTAAATATAAGTTCACATTACTCCCAGATCATACAAGTTTTCCTTCCATTATTTTGAATAGTTTCAGTTTCTTCTGAAGTTTCAGCAATTTACGTAAGTGTCTGAATTATGCTTTTATCAATCTTACAAAATATCCAGATATGTAACCCATAGAAAATATTGAAGATAATCAAATAGAGAACTCTGGAATATCTGGAGAGGACTAACTTTGCAACCGAGAGCGTGATCCACGAATAGGAAAAACATGGCCGACTAACCTGACCAAGGTCTTCAACAAGTGCTACGATTGTGATCTCGGCAATAGAAAAAGTCAACAGGATCACTCGGGGGGTGTAGGCCACATAATAGAAGGTAATTATCTAGTTTTGATGATTTTATGGTGATTAGAAAAAAAATAATTCAATACTATACAGAGAGTAATCACACTAACGTGACTGCATCAAATGAGAAACTCCATAGGAGTTGTGATGAGGCTTCCAGCCTATACAATGGGTGTTGCCATGCACACGCTCTAGTGACTTGACCACGACATGGTATAAGGATTGAAACCTGGAGTTCTACTAAACACACAAGGGTTTTTCCAGAGACATCTACTAAAGCCAGACCAAGATTATCCCACAATCCCCCCAGGATTGGGGGGATGAAAGAGGAGCATCAGATATAGAATATTCCTAGATGACAGCCAGAGTGCATGGGGGCTTTTTCTTAGGAAAAGCATTTGAACTGATTAGGTTATGTAGTGCCACATTACGAATACAGAACTGTACTTACCGAGGTGGTGGAGAGCGTCTACCATATCGCAGATAATCAGGATGTGGAGGTAGCGGTGGCAACCGTCGTTCGTATAAATCATCTAGCATGGGTGGTGGTGGTGGAGGATGATCACCACGACGTTCATACAAGCCTTCATCATAATAGCGATCGTAACGATCATATCTGTCAAAATCATCCTGAAAACAAATTATTTTATTTATACAAGTTAAATATTATACTTTGCAATGGCTTTAATTATTTTTGCTAATATTATATTAAATATATTATACATATACAATACTGTAATGCATTTTACATAATGCAATCCTTTAGTGCTCAAACAATATAATCAGTCCCAAAACTTGTTGATCACACACAAACGTATATAAACATAAATATTGTAAATAGATTTGAAAGCAACTGACCCTATACCGCAACATGCGCTCTCTAGCGTAACTGGGTGGTGGTGGTGGTGGATAAGGATCATATCTGCTACCGAAGCTACGGCCTCCTCGCTCTCGATCAGGATAACGAAAGCCTCCTATGCGTCCATCCCTGGGACATTCCTTGGACCAATGACCACCTGACCCACAGCGGTAACACATGTCTGGATTTCCCATCCCAGCCTGCTGCCTGACCCGAGAAGTAGATTCTTGGACCCTAAGGCGCAGACCATGAAGCTCATATCCATCTAGTTCCCGAATGGCTCGTTGTGCCTGAGCCTCATCATCCATGTGCTGAAAAGTCAAACAAAAAAATAAGTGTAAGGTAAAATATTTGGTATTCTTATGTCTGTTAATTCTCTACAAGTACTATAGTCAGCACCTCATTCTTCAAGAGTTTGTATAACACAAACCTTGACCTGGAGTATTTTAACACCAAAAATCAAACCAAGTAAGAGTGAATCTACTCTGAACATTTTGGCGCACAACACCCAAATACAGAACATTTTAACCTTATGACTTCTTACTATACAGGTAATTATCTGCATTTATGTACTATCTAGGTTAAATCCTGGCATGTAGGCACTTTCAAGGCACACTACATAGAATTATATACAGTACTATATAGATTTATAATTTAACAGAAGTACAGGTAATTAGCAATATGATGTTCAGGTAATCATTTTATTGTGAGAAGAGGAAGATCAATATACTGTATATTTGGAGAGTTTAATCCTTAAGCAGCTAGGGGTCCTAAGGAGATTTACACCCATGCTCAAGAACAAAAATTTTAATTTTTTTTTTCGTCTTTAAAAAATTTTAATCTGTGTTCCCGAGCACGAGAAAAATAATAAAAAAATCATAGGCGACATATTTTGGGCACAATAGGCCGAGGAAGTCTGGCAAAATGTGGGCGTTGACAGAGCAGCTGTCAGAGGCGGTCAGTGTCACCCGAGCTGAGAGGCGGGAGTTGCCACAAAGATATTATTACCTAATTATTTCAATGTCTTTGATGTTTTCTTATTTTTTTGCAGTAATATTATTCAGTAGTGTGTACTGTGATATATTTATATAATAAAAGAGGTGAATCATCGCTATATTCAAAAGTATGGTGAGCATACAGTATTAGTGATTCAATTATTATGTTCATAAAACAATAAACAGTTTTGCTGTTATTACACTATATACATAGGTTATATATAAGTATCTGAATGTTTTATTCACCATAACAAACCACTAAGTTGGTACTGTAAGTCAAAAAGCAATGAAGAGTGGCCGCCACACCAGTCAGCCACTCGCTACCACTCCTCCCTCAACAACACCTCATTAGCCCACATTTTCCGCCCACCATACTGTTTTTGCTTTTATTCACTATACACAGACATTATATAGAGAACCACTGAGCTGGTATAGTGAATGCAGGCATTAACAGGTGGCCACACAGTCTCCCTCAGCATTACTCCCACACAGCGCTAATTATCACAACAATCTTGCTATTATCACAATCCTGATCATTGTTATCACAGACAGGGTTCATCTGTAATACTGTCATTGCTAAATAATAGCAGTTACATATTTATTTTGACATTTTTATGGGATGCTGTGGTCACAAGCTGAACAGCAATGCTGTTAGCTCATGCTGTGTGCATCAGCCTTGGTTGCTCCCACAGTACTGTGGCTCTCACACCAGAGAATATAGTCCACAATTTTTTTTTAAACATGGCGTCTGTTTACAAGAGCCCTGAGGAAGCTGATGTAAACCCCGAGTAGCCGCGGGCCATTTGAATCGTGCCCGGCACCCCATGGCATATATATACGCTATGCGCACGGTGGGACATGTTACTCATGGCGTATATATATACACCATGTGCAGTTTAAGGGTTAAGAATATTACCTTATGTTCCAATAATAAAAAGTCAATATGTCAATTCCCAAGATTAAGGCCACATAAAAATTTACATAAATTAAACTGATATCAGTGATTTTCATTATTGCAATATGCATCATAAAAAATAAAATAAATAAATAAATGTTTATTTAGGTAAGGTACATACATACAAGAATTTTTTTTACAAAGATTGGTGGACTTATAGATAGAGCTAGTACATACAATGCCTAAAGCCACTATTACGCAAAGCGTTTCGGGCATGAAGAGCAAAAGACAATTTATCAAATTTACACTATAATTTACTTACAATAAAGGCATAGTTGGTCAAAATGTCAGCCTCTACTACACTGCCATATACTTCAAACAGGCTTTTCAGTTCCTCAAGTTTGGAATCCTTATGAAGATTGCCAATAAATATTTTTGTCTTCTGATTTCCACCCTTCCTAGCACCAGTGGAGGCCTCAACTACCATTGGCTGAAATATACATTTCATTAAAATCTAAGATGTACAGTACTGTACTTGCTCTTCTTAAAAGCAAAGCAAATGTAAAATCATTACATATATCAATGGTGTACAACAACAAACTATAATAGTAATATAATTTGGAAAGTACACTGTATATTTAACAATGAATTAAAACAATAACTGGGTGATTTTCTTTATGCCCTGCAAGTTCAGTATGTTAGGTATGTACACAAGTGAATTATTACCTTTTCCAACTTTAAAATCTTACCTTTCCATGAATAGAGTGACCATTCAGTGCTTCTATGGCTGCCTGACCCTCATCTTCCTTTTCCATGTGAACAAAACCATAATTTTTCACAACATCAGCTTCAACTACAGTACCATGAGCTTCAAAGAGTTCTCTGATATCCGAGCCAGTTGCACGGTCACTTAGGTTTCCAACAAATATCTTAAAAGTATTTCCCCGCACAGGCATCTTGACTGTTATCTATTTAAAAACAAAATAAGTTTGCAATATTATTAAATATCATTAAAATTAAAATGATTAAAAACAATATACCACACAAATGCTTCTTAAAGATATCTCGGGTTATTCTCTAAATGACCATATTTTCCTAGTGTAAGATGTAATGCTATAGTGTGCCTTCCCCCTGCTTTTGTCCCTGTTTTGTGTTTAGATTTTATGTCATCTAGATATTGTATCTAGATCCTCATACATAATGCAGAACAGCCAGAGATTCTTTGAACCTAGTCATATTCAATGTGTGACATGTCAGTTTAGTGACATGTCACTAAGTGTTACTTGCACTATACAAATGTTTTGCATTTTTTTGTGGTAACATTGACTCTACTATTTCTAGTTAACACACTTCTGTTTTCTTCAAATAAATAATACTGTACAAGAGACAGGAGTTCTTATCTAATCATACTTTTTATGCATCTATTGGATAACACAAGATCATGTTCAAGTGTCATTTACTGCAAGTTTGACAAATGGCATTAACTTTATTATGTTCTTGCTGATTTGTAAGAGGTTGAGGTTTGCTATGGACCAATATATGCTGGGAAATGCAAAGATATAATACTTTACAGTGAAACAAATACATTTCATTAGATTGTTGTCACTAGTGGCAGTTAGTTTATTGTGCACCCAATACTCATCCTCAGTGGTACCATAAAGGGGATGCTGAGAGTACAAAAGTCTTAAATCATACCTCTGTGGATATTTGACATTACCTTTTACAATTTATCTGCACATCTTAAAATTAATCATAGATAGCTATAGGTCCCCCCCCCAAGGTCTGATCCTCCCCAGGATGCATTCCCACAATGAGTTGCCTTACTTCCGAGTATCTATTTATTGCTAGGGGAAAGACGCCTTAGGTGAAAGGAAACACATCCAACCATTTCTGTACCACATGGAAATTGAATCTGGGATCCCCAAGTGTGACTCGTAAACAAAACCGAGTCAGTATAGAATATCAGGGCCTTGATATTATAGTTTGGTTCATTCTCAACGCATAATCGGGATTCCCTAGTTCGAATCTTAGGCAGGGCAAATTATGGGGCATGTTAACTTTCACCTAATGCTTCTGTTCACCAAGCAATAAATAGGTACCCAGGAGTTAGGTATCTGTTGCATCCTGGCGAGTCAGTAGTTCCACCTTGGGGGCCTTGATACAAGCCAAACATACATACATACACAGACAAACCTAATTATGAAATTGTTAAAAATATTTTCTAATATTGGATATTACAGGGTATTAGAAGAATTTCTGTTTATGATTTTAATCAATATAGCTTATATCTTTATCATGTACAAATACAAGCAATTACCCGCATGTTTCTTCTCTTGGCACCCCTACAGACACCCCCCCCCCCCATGATGTAAATTATATACAGAAGTTTAGAACATGGTTCATTTTTCTCATTGTTAAACTTCAAATAACATTAGATCTGGCCGGTCAGTTGCCACGACATACCCAAGGTTGTCCACCAAAGGATTTTAAAACCCATCTATCCTTATTCAAGCCAATGACACATACAGTTTCTACAACTAAGAAACAAGCTTTGCCGAAATGCCCGTGTAAGGTTTGTCACACCCCGGGATGGTGTAGGTCAGGAGCTTTTGTAAGTGTATTACTTAGGATACCTTATGGCCCTCCAACTTAATGTATGATGGCTACAACTTCACAACATATTCAACAAAATGTAGTTGAGCATACAATTAGTGGCCAACAGGTTGACAATTATGATTTGTACAGCTGTTGATGCAAAGTGACAGGAACTATATAAAGGACCTATAATTACTAAATTCAGTAATTAATTCATTATGACAGGGAAGAGGCAGCCAATATGTAGACTGTATATACATGTTAGGCTCATCTAGCTTCTGACTATAGTATATCTTATATCATGGTTGTTATATTGAACACATTTTACTGCATTATACCCTGAAATAATCCTCAAATTATGCTACAATGCACCTATTGATAACCCTCAAATTTTACTTTAAAAGTAGCTACTAATCTTTGTCAAATTTTCTTAAAATGTACCCGTTAACATTTTTTTCAATTTTGCTAGAAATTACTGTACCGACTGAATTTTTTTCATTTTATTTTCTTTTCTTAATTTTATTTATATATACAAGAGTTCTTACATTCCTGTGCAGCCACTAGCCTGCATAGCGTTTCGGGCAAGTCCTTAATCCTGTTCCCCGGAATAAGACTAGGTACCCATTTTACTGTTGGGTAAATAGAGACTACAGTTAAGGATTGGCGCCCAGTCAATCCTCCCCGGTCAGGATACGAACCCAGGACAAAGCGTTCCCAAAACGCCAGACGAGTGTCTTAATCACTACACCACGGGGACCGTTTGATTAAGGACTTTTCTGAAACGTTATGCATGTTAGTGGCTATACTATTACTAGAATGTAAAAACATCAATGCTATGTACTCTCATAAACCCAATGTATCTTTTTGTATATATATATATTAAAATAAATCTTGAGCCCCCCCCACCCCCTTGGCCAAAGGAACTACTGCCCCCCTCCCCACCCCTGGGGTGCATCCCCACAAGCTAACTCCTAGGTACCTGTTTATTGTTTGGTGAACTGGGGACATTAGGTGATAGGAAACACGCCCAACTATGTCCCGCCCGGGATTCGAACCCAGAATTCCCGATAAAGAGTCGCGAACAAACCCCCAGACTACTACCGTAGTTAAAACGTAGTTGAGGCCGTGGGCGAGACTCTCAGGTTGGCTCCTTAACACACACAAACAAGACCTTCTCCTGGCACCAGTAATCTCAACTAATATGACAAACACATACCTACTCCCCCAATATATATAGGAATGTATCTGTCAACTGTTAGTCTTCTCGTCCACTACAACCAAGTAATAAAAGATGGCGGACACATAGCATTAGTCAAATGAGAGTTTCCTCATACTGTCTTATAATGCTTCAAAACCCTTCCAAAAAATATTGTTATATATTTATATATATACACTAAATAATGTAGAAATGTGTTGCACGCCATAGGTGAGATAGATTGCTTCAGATATAATGCCGCTCGTCATTCATGATAGGGGCGTCGCTATATGATTTTGTTAGTATATTATTAAGTTTAGGTTCAAGTACAGTAGTGTGCTGCTACCTTATTCTTTGTGGAGCATTGCAGAAAGTAAATCAAGAGCTAGATATAAGTTCACCTATATAATATCCCCCATCTGGTGGTTGCTGGTCATATACATGGAATGTATCTTATCAGTTAATATAGTGACTATGCGAAACCATGACCATGCAATTGCTTTGTAATTTATTATACACCCACTGCCTCTTGCAGTGTGCGAGTCACTAACTTCTACCAAAACCTGTAGACACAACCTATCCTTACTCTCGCTCAAAGGATGGCTATGGTATGCATAATAAATTAACTAAAATCAATCATCTCATATACATTATATGTTGTGTTGATTTATGGGCGACGATCGTGGGATCGGATGCGCCCATATACATTATATGAAAATATGAATTACGTATTATTGCTATATAATGAGATAACCACAAGGCAGCATAAGCTGGGACGACCACAAGGCACTGGCAGCATCAGCTGGGACGACCACAAGGCACTGGCAGCATCAGCTGGGACGACCACAAGGCAGCATCAGCTGGGATGACCACAAGGCAGCATCAGCTGGGATGACCACAAGGCAGCATCAGCTGGGATGACCACAAGGCAGCATCAGCTGGGACAACCACAAGGCAGCATCAGCTGGGACGACCACAAGGCAGCATCAGCTGGGATGACCACAAGGCAGCATCAACTGGGATGACCACAAGGCAGCATCAACTGGGATGACCACAAGGCAGCATCAACTGGGATGACCACAAGGCAGCATCAACTGGGACGACCACAAGGCAGCATCAACTGGGATGACCACAAGGCAGCATCAACTGGGATGACCACAAGGCAGCATCAGCTGGGATGATCACAAGGCAGCATCAGCTGGGATGACCACAAGGCAGCATAAGCTGGGATGACCACAAGGCAGCATCAACTGGGATGACCACAAGGCAGCATCAGCTGGGATGATCACAAGGCAGCATCAGCTGGGATGACCACAAGGCAGCATCAGCTGGGATGACCACAAGGCAGCATCAACTGGGATGACCACAAGGCAGCATCAACTGGGATGACCACAACAGAGCGGGTGGACTCGTCAACCTCGCAGTACCAGCTTTTGCAACAGGTGTTGACATAGTCCAGTATTGTAGCTAGGCGACAGGTGTTATATAGAGGGTTCTTCACCCTCGACGACCTCTACCCCCGTCAGCCCCAGAGCTAGAGGCTGCCGGCAGACATACAAGGGCCTCGTCCAGGGGTCACCACCTGCCAACTCTACAATTCTTCCCATCATGATGAACGCTGTCAAGACGGCCAAAGCCGCTCTGCGCAAAGAAGTTAAAGTGAAACTTGATTCTTTGAGTACTGCAGAGAAAGCCCGACAGTCCGTAGTTGTCCAGGAGAAATTATGGCAACATGAACTTTATAAGAAAAGTCAGCGGCTGTCAATATTCCTGAGTATGAACGACGAGATTCAGACGGAGCCAATTCTCAGACATGCACTGGAGGCTGGCAAGACCTGCTATATCCCAAGGTTAGTCCTCATTCTCCACCTCACCCTTTACTACTACAATATATTGTATAATCACTGACAATTTTTTTAACATGGGGTGTTTGCCAATACATTATCCACTACTTTAATAGTGTACTGCATTGTTTAAGATTGACTACTTCTATTAACTTTTAAATAGCTAAAAATTTCCCATTTATACCTTAATTACTTAATGACATGAACAATTTAGTAATATTGTATTTAAATTTTTTTGACTTAATTTGCATAGGTAATATTATAATTTATCAGTGTAATCTTATTAAGTGAACAGATCACAATGGGCACCAAGACCTATCGTGGCCCATAAAGTATTGACTAGGCCTTATGGACAAAGTCTTGGTGGGCTGGAATATGGTCAGGTGGTGCCGTAGCAAGTAGTCGTGTCACGGTGTGTTGGCATACTCTACCTACATTTCAACACAGTACATCTTTTTTTTTTTTTTTTTTTACTATTCAATGTACCAAAAAAATCTGATGTTTTACTTGAAAATTTACTAAAAAAGTATGAAATGCAGTACAGTAGTTTGTTTATGAGTTAGAGAGTCTCTAGCATATCCCTGACAAAATTAGTTTAATCTCTGTATCTGAATTTACCTGAGGGGTACTGACACTAGATGAGGACAGGAAGCCAACGACATTACTGTAGATTAACAGATTACAATTAGATTACTGTAGTGTTTTATTTAAAAAATTATAGACCATAATTATTGACAAAGATTAGCAATTAGTACACTACAGATACAGTAATATAATTTTAGTATTGGTTTTGTTTATGGGAGTATATAGTACAGCTATACACTGTACAGTATTTGAATACTGTACTGTCTTTTCAAGGAAATATCTAAATTTATGGACAGTATGATCACTTAGAGTTAATTAATTTGATATACTGTAAGTTAAATGTTATCTGGAAAATATCATAAGGCAATAGTATTTTGTGAGTTAATTGAGAATCAGATTTTTAAATTATGTTATTTTTGTGTGTAGAGTTATTATAAATACAGGTACCATGAATTTATGTGAAAGTTCAGTAACTTTTAAAGATGTACTATTTAGTTTAAGATCTTTTACCTCACTTCAAACCAATACTGTACCTGTATACATACCATTGAGAGTGAATCATATTTTATCTTGCTTATTTGTATTTTAACTATCAATGCTCTCCTTTCTGTAATTTTATAATTAAAATTAAAATCTTACATAACTTTGTATAAAGACTTTGAAGTGGGATCAAGATTTATTTAGGGCTTGAGATGATGAGTTTATGGGTACTTGATGGTGTTGGTGCAAATTATTTTAACACTCATCTCATGAAGTATTGAACTGTTTACATATTACTAGCACATTTGACAGATATGACAGCAAATCCACCTACATGGACATGGTACGCCTTCACTCTTGGGAGGAGTATGAGTCTTTGCCAGTAACAAAGTGGCAGATCAAGCAGCCACCTCTGAGTGAGCAGTGTGAAACTGCGCTCTCTTCTGGGGGCCTTGATCTCATCCTCATCCCTGGATTAGCTTTTACAAAAGAGGGTCACAGGTAATATTATTTTAGCCTTTATTATATTGAAATATGCCAACCATACCATCAAATATATTTAAAGAGAACTTTAATGAACTGAAAACAGTTATGGTGTACTGATATAAAGCATACATAATTTAGTAATTATAGTGTACAGTATATATTTAGTTGAAGCAGGCCACAAGAACAAAGGAAGGGATGTTCCGTCAGTACTGGATCTAATATTCGCCAGAAAAGAAGAAGAGGTATTTGACATCCAGTACCTTCCTTCCTTGGGAAAGAGTGATCATGTCCTGTTGGACATTAAATATGCTTTGTGATATAATCTAGTAGAGAATGGGGACATTGAAACAGTTGATATACTCAATTTCAAGAGAGGATGCTATGGGGAACTTAGAAAATATTTTTATGGGTATAATTGGACAGACTTGTTGCTAGGCAAGGAAGTAAATGAGATGTACACCAAATTTTGCAAAATATACCATGAAGGCACACAAACATTCATACCAAAATAGAGATGCAGACCTAGGAAACAGGGTTGGTTCAACAGAAACTGCAAAAGTGCTAGAGATCAAAAGACACAAGCTTGGAATCATTATAGGAAGCGGCCAAACCCCCAAACATACAAGCGATACAAAATGCGAGAAATAACTACATGACAGTAAGGAGAGAGGCAGAAAGGCACTTTGAGAACAGTATATCAGACAAATGTAAATCAGATCAAGGCCTTTTCTATAAATTCATGGCGGTATTAAATAGTATACACATCATTCAGATTAGCTGCAAAATGCCAATTAGGTTCTTGAGATGAACCACACCTCAACTACTGTACCCCAACACAAGTCATTTTGACTGAAAAGACATTGTAAATAGATAAGATGAATTTACTATACTGTAATAATGTGGTGTTTGATGTGTTCTCATTACAGAATGGGAAGAGGACGAGGCTATTACGACAGATATCTAACCAGATGCAGAGCTTCACAAATTAATGCACCAAGTACAGTTGCATTAGCTTTTAGTGAACAGATTTTCCCTGAAATTCCCACAGAAGACACAGACATGCTTATTGACATTGTACTCTCAGCAGATTAAATGAATAATTTTATGCAAAGGTAGCCTATATAAATTTGTACTTTATAGTATTGTGTGCAAACCTAATTTTTTAATAAACTATAATTTATACAAGAAATAGTTTCATTTGTAAGATTTTACTTCACCTTTCACCACCCTGTATGTATTACAGCAACTTGGACTGGCCAGAACAAAGCTGGTCTAGCTTCTTGTAAGGTCAGCATTCAATTCCTGATGGTTCAAATGGTTGGGCACCATTCAATCCTTCACTCCATCCTCACTTCCCAGCTCCTAGTCCTAACAACTTCTTTTGATTGGCTATGAATCTGGCTGGAAAAATGTCGAGTGGAGTATTGCATGGTTCCATCTCCGGCCAATCCCTTTTTGTCATATACTGTACATCAATGATATAGATGGCAATATTACAAACCACAACATCAGATTTGCAGAAGACACCAAGATCTATGGTAAAGTAGGAAGCAAAAACAATTTTTAAGCCTTACAAAGAGATTTACATATACCACCAAATGATCAAAAATGAAAATGCTTTTTAATACAGCTGTAGTATAAAATGAATGGAAGACGTTGCATGTAGGGCCTAAGAAAGTACTGTACTGCAAGTAATTATCAAAAGAATGCACCAAGCTGGGTAGACTATATAGCAGGGCCTAAGAATGCATGTCATCAATATCATATCAATAACTAATATGCAGTAGATTTATGCAAAGGACCTAGGATTAAGGATCCAGCAATCACAGAAAGTGGCACAACGAATGGATTCTGCAGTAGAAACAAAATCCAAACCAAATTTTAGGAATAGTCAAAAGAACCTTTGACTTTAAGCAAAATAAAAGTGGTTATTTAACTATATGAATGTCTGGTATGCCCCCATCTGGCCTACTGTATCGAAGCATGGAGACCTCACCTTCAAAAAAGGATATATTTCCTCTAGTTGGAGAAAGTTCAACACATCACAACAAAATTCATCTCAGAACTAAGTCAACTCTCAGACCATTAACAGATGAGTGCCATAGGGCTAACAACACAGCAAACCAGACGTGACAGGGCTGATCTCATCGAGACCTTTAAAACACTGAAAAAGTCAGGGATAATAATCCAGACCAATTCTTTAAAGTCAAATATAGCACATACAAGGGGCAACAGCTTCACACTCAAGAAGCCACAGTGTAGGACAAAAAACATGTGTTTTCACCAATAGGGTTATAAACCTACGGAACCACTTATCTGATGAAGCCATAAGTGTAAGACATCCTCAGCCACAATGGGGGAAGCCTTTAACCAGCCATTGGCTTCCTGTCCTCACTGAGGCCACTAGACAGATAGTGGCCCTCGGGTAAAAAAAACAACTTTAAAATTATACACAATTTTATTGATGTATACAGTACAAGGTAATAAAAACTGATTCCCGTGCAAGTCACCTACCTCTGTGATGTTCATTGATTTTTGTCCAATATTATGGCATGAATGATACAGATGTTTTAGGGAGCCGGTCGGCTGAGCGGACAGCACGCTGGACTTGTGATCCTGTGGTCTTGGGTTTGATCCCAGGCACCGGCGAGAAACAATGGGCAGAGTTTCTTTCACCCTACGCCCCTGTTACCTAGCAGCAAATAGGTACCTGGGTGTTAGTCAGCTGTCACGGGCTGCTTCCTGGGGGTGGAGGCCTGGTCGAGGACCGGGCTGCGGGGACACTAAAGCCCCGAAATCATCTCAAGATAACCTCAAGAAGATAAAGCCTGACTGCTCCAAACTTAAGACCAGGATCAATCGTCCGTAATAATTCTGAAATTGTCATGTTACAATACCCACATTTTCATTTATTTTATATAGGAAACCACAAAGAGTTAATGACAAAATTGTAAAAATGTACAGTTTAAAGTCTAGTAGGATTAGAAACTCAACAATCATTACACTGTGTATAACTTTATTAATGGCATAAACACTGTGCTGCATTTAAACTATAACAATGATTGCAAGAATTTAAAATGTTGTGAAGGTCATGCCAGTTATCACCCATAATAATATGTATACAGGTACTGTACTGTGCTTCAACATATTGCTTGCAAGATACTAGGTAAAGTGAAGCATTTTATAACTAGAGTAATTGTAATCATGAAACTATACAGTAAGATAAAATCTCAGGTCACTTTATATCTCTTGCTGAAACACTTGAGTTATGCCACATTGTATGCCTAGTTATTCAAATTCATTGTTACATTTTCTTTATTTTCTAGCGAAATAACTGGAATGTTTGCTATAAAACTTTGTGCAAAATTTTTAATTAGAAGGCTGCATTATTTTTAAGAGTACAGTATCAGAGTAATTCAGAATTGTATTACAGTAAATAATCTGAGTATAAAGCTCTATACTCAGAATTGTAGAACATAAATACTGAATATGATTTCTTCACAAATTGTATGTAGTTACAGATGCAACAAAGTATTTACTCAGCAGTATAAATATTTGTATGCTCATGTGCATAAGAAATTATTCAAATATCTTCATTTTAGTGAAATTTGCATTACATTTGATGATGACTGATTACAGTGTTGAAAAAACTCATGTCTGTCTCCAGATGTGACATTTCATAGTTTTTTACAATGACATCTTCATATTAATGGGGGCCTCGTAGCCTGGTGGATAGCGCGCAGGACTCGTAATTTTGTGGCGCGGGTTCGATTCCCGCACGAGGCAGAAACAAATGGGCAAAGTTTCTTTCACCCTGAATGCCCCTGTTACCTAGCAGTAAATAGGTACCTGGGAGTTAGTCAGCTGTCACGGGCTGCTTCCTGGGGGTGGAGGCCTGGTCGAGGACCGGGCCGTGGGGACACTAAAGCCCCGAAATCATCTCAAGATAATCTCAAGATAATAGGTACTGTATTCTTACAATGTTCTTATTTTTAGCTAAAAAATATAAAGAATATGATAATTAATTGGGATGCAGTATATTGATTTGTGAATATTTAATCATGAAAATAGGCACAACTTACATAATGCTTTTCATTAGATTGTAGTTACCTCAGGTTAGAGTTGATAAGAGACTATTGATGCCAAAAATTATTAAAATTATTAAAATACTTTACCATTAACACCTACTTCATATGGCATTGGTTCATGCATCACCACCTGAATACTGGAAAAACAATATGTGTAATAGGTATTGTGCTGTGAATCAAATTGACAAAGCACCTCACACTAGCCCTACATGCATATAAGGAAGGCTGGCCCAAAGTCAGGCTGCAATAGAAGAACTATTACAATTGTCTATACTGTATAGGTAACTTACACATATTGTGCACAAGACAGAACACGAAACAATATGTATACATTGGATTAGTTTAGATTTCAAAAAGAAATCTTTCCTGAAAGATTTCAGGAAAGACCTGGGTAAATACGAGTTCGGTAAAAGGGTTTTTGTTTTGTGGAACCAACTATCACATAACATAATACAAGTGAGATCGCTTGATTGTTACAAGCTCAGGTCAATTTGGAAACTAAGTCATTATAATAATGTAATCAGTAAGGCAAACAGTGACTGATTAGTATTAATTCTTACTTGCGTGGTGTGATACAGGTATGGTCAGCAATGAATTCCGTGAGTTTCTCGGTGACTGGTTGCGTCAGCTCTCGTGTGTTGAGCCCTATACAGGTTATGTCCAGTAGACACAGTGGCTGGAACCCACCACCATGACTCAACCGGAGGTCAGTCTCCACACTCACCCACACACTCTACAAAGATATTTGTGTTGATATGGATACTTGAGAATATTATTTGTTCATTCAATCAGCTAGGTTAAGGCTAACACTTCACAGGTGACTGCATGGGCAGTCTTGACCTTGACTTGCAGAACTTTGGTAAATTTGATTGTGTAAGACTTTCATAAAAATGTTGGTGGATACATATATAATACAATCATATTTGTGAAAATCTTCTATTTAATTAATAAGCTGTATGTATAGTGTGTGACTCGGTAGATAATGTCCATGCTGTTCAGTCAGTCAGGTTAAGCACTGTTGGATCTGGCCAATAACTGGGGCCAAGAAGAGTAGAAGGGAATTGTCAGAAGAAAATGCCAAGCCATTATGACTTGGAAGGGATCAGGACAAGGATTTGGGATGAATGGGGGGGGGGGAATGGTGCCCAACCACTTGGACAGTCGGGGATTGAACACCGACCTGCATGAAGCGAGACCGTTCAGCCCAGAGATCATTTTATTACTACTACATATAATCAATAAAGTGACCTCTATAATTTCATAGAGTACTGAGAAGATCAGCAAGTGAAAGTCAACTTATATAATGGCATCATTGGTAGCCTATTCTTATGAAATTTAAAGCCAAATTGAATGAAACTTGGTACAGTACAGTATACTAAATTTTACACGGTACAGTAGTTATATAGCTGCTTGCATATGATCTTCATTTACTCCAGTCCTGACCCCCTTGCTCTAAATGCCATCTAAGGAACTGGTTGTAAAGAGGTTGGTCATAGTGAGTTGAGATATAACTGCTGTGGGTTATGAAGGCCAAGATTTATTTGCAATATTTATTTGGGTCTCTGGGATATTCCTGACACAAGCTTAGCCTCACCTAATAAAAAATATGATACTGTACTGTATCGTGAATAGTTCGGCTATCAATTTGCCTGTATTTTGTGCAAGGAATTCAAACAATGATATTAAACTCTCCTTGTACTGTATGTCTGTACTTATCTCTGGAGGTTTGTTAAGTACTTCAGCCAGTTTTGCCGAAAGTTTCTTGTGAAATTCTACAGATATTTTCTCTCCAGGCAAGTTGGTTCTCAAATACACACGAGGCATTATTTTAACAGGTAGGGATCGCGTGCAAGCTTGTAGGGATTAATTTAGAGAGTGAAGGGTCTATACTCTGGATGCCTCGGGTATCAGATAAGTTATCTATACAGTATAGTTTATACACTGCAGCTCTTGAACTCTTTGTCATGCTTACTGGCCTGTTTTCAGTTAGTGGTATAGCTGTCGAAAGTCACAGAGTCCTCCAAATATAAAACGTTCTGTTAGCATAGGTGGCAAAAGTCTTGACATTATTGCAGTATCTGTAATCAATAAAAAATATCAGGTTTAGATAACTTTTAGCAAACTAGTGTTTGGGTTTGACCGAGATGCTAATCTTGTAAACACAACAAAACGGACATATGGATATCTGTCACATTTTGTAGTTATTCCCTGTAAGTAGATATCAGTAACTGGACTAGGTCACAGACCTTACTAAATTCCATGTGTTTAATATTTTCACTGAAGCACCAAATAACTGGTGATCATGGTGGATCACAGTAACCTATGGACTAATCACATAGTCTATCTGAATTTTATATTATAGAAATACAATATACTTACATCATTGAAACTACACCTCAGCGTTATCAGCTCTGATGAAATATATCTTCTATACAGGCCACTTTTGATTTAAATGTTAATATTCATATGAAGTATTCTATATGAGGGATTATACAATACAGATTAAGAGCTAGCAAACTTTTGGTAGAGTACAGAATATTTCAATGTATCCTCCAGATAAGTTCAATACACATAGCAAATGCAGGGTAGCTGTACAAAATGTGAGTGGCTGCACCCAGGAACAGTCAACATTTTGTACTATTAACTCTGAGGGGGGTGGGGAAGACTCCGGGAAACAAGGCAACAGCCTAACCTAATTTCTCCTAGGCCTAGTATAACACATACATTGTAAGTACAATATTTGGCCAAAGATTATGTTTATTAGGCCTAAGAGAGGTTTGGTTGTATAGCAGTTTTTTAATGCTCTTTAGTATTTTAATACTGTAGTTCTAGATGTGGACTGTTTTGTGTGCACATTCTTATTTCTGTACATGGAGTATGCCACCATAGTTACTGAATGTACTATAATTCTTAAAGCGTTAGTTTATTGTGCACCATAGACTCATCATGTGAATGATAGTTTATTGTGACCCCATATTTTCATCCTGCAAGCAGTAGATTTATATGATACTAGACTAATCCTGAGAGCTGTAACTTGTTATTCAGTTAAGAATACTTTATGATTGAACACACCTAGTACTATATCATTTGTTCTGATACAGATAATAACTATGGGGTTGTATTGCACCCATTGGTCCGATGATGGTCAACTGCTAAAGTTTTGTTATCAGCATCTCAAGTACCTCTGTTTTTATTTCTCTTATCACCACTTTAAGTCTCCACTGAAATCACCACCCCTGTCATTACTATTTTTGCTACTATAACCCCAGTATTATTCTCACCTCCAATATTCATATCATAACAGCAATTGTTTCTGCAATCATATCTTTTATCAACATCATATTTATATCATGATAGTTGTGACCATGGCAGTGATGCTTCCTGTACGGGTGTGGGAATGCTGCTCCTGCCATGGGCATAGGGATGATATTCCCAGTATGGGAATGATGATCATGTCATGGCTAGACTGCTTCTAGTATGGGTGCGTGTAATAAATTATTTTCAATCCATAAATTTAGTTTTCAAGATCATGTGACAATAACAAAACTCACAACACTCACATGTTTCTGCTCCATTATTAGTAAACTTGTCATATTTGTCATGGTATTAGTTCTGGAACCGGTTAAGTTATCCTGAATCATGTATTGTGTACAGGTAATTTTTTATTGCAAGCACCACAAGAAGGTAGCAGGAATACTTGCTTCCCTCGCCATCATTAATCAGTGCCTTCATATACTAACTCAAGAGCAAAATTCTAATAACTGCAGCAGTCCATAACACTAGATTATAATGTTTTTACAATACTGAATGACTATTAACACTCATTACCTTCACTTAAATATATTAAGGGATTAAATAAACAAAATTGTATTTGTGGTTGATACAGGTGTATAAAAACTGAAATATACAACCAGTACTCATTATTAATAGAAATATGTACATAATAACTAACAAGCCTTCGATTCATGAGAACAATTATGCAGCAATGCATGTATAGAGAATATAATATTCCGGTAAATAATATTCAGATCGTCATTTACCACTGACTATTCTGTCTAGTTTACAGCTTTCCATAAAGCCTAGTAAATAATTTACAATATTCATGCAAATCCCATGATTACTGTATTTTAAATTTGAATTCTCATTTCTTTTTATGATAATTTATGGATTAGAACAAAATCATAATTTACAACACTTTATATTCAAATACTGTACTGTATTTTACCTTGTTCTTTTAAATAGATATTGTCAAAGGCTTGGAAAATCAATACTATACAGTACTATTATTTATTATTCTTTAAAATCCATTAATAAATTATATCCTTGGTAAAAAGAATCAATAACTGAATACATAAAAAAGGTGCCAAATTTATATTTTTTATAACAATGATCTTACAAAATTAGAAAATGTTTTAAATTAATTATCCAAGCAGTTACTATTTTTGTTTAATAAAGAATTTTTTTTTGACAAACTCATCTATACATACAAAATTCAATATACCATATACTATACTTGGAACGACATTAGCAAGTCTTCAGACACATCTTTACATTTCAGCAAATGTCTGAGAAGTATATACACTTCCAAGCTTTTGCATTATAGTCAAGTACATTTTCAAACTTAACTAGATTTCTACTGAGATTTATGAAGAGTTGCATTAGTAGGTGTATCACTTTCATTGTGGCACTAACTCCTTGTGGTGTACATGTCCGAGTCCTCGGGATTACTCTGGCCGTAATCTATCTCCGGTTTTGGCAGTGGTGGTGCCAGCTGTACGACGATATCCTTTCCTTCCTGCTTCACCGAGTCTCCAGTCTTAGAGCATGAGAAATAATAATTGTAAGAATTAAGATAATTATACATAAAATATGCTATCATACATTAAAACATGCAGCTAATAAAAATATTTTTCTTGCAAGACTTTTATGAGTACATATTCAAAAATATTAATGTTTCCATCTCCTATTTAGAAACTTTAACACATATATATTTGCAGTTAATGCATGTCAAATAAATCATGGGGACAACATATATATAAAGCACAATTAATAACTGGTTAGTAAAAAAAAAAAAAGAAAAAAAAAGTGCTGAATGTAATGAAAAAACATTTTCTGGGTGAGACATGGAAGCTCGCCGAAGCTAACCGGTCTGAAATGAATGTATTAGACCCTGGCATCAGTCTAAGCAAATGGAATTCTAGGCCTACCAGAGACCACGAGCGAGAACCTGGCCCCCTCAGAGAGGCACGAGGAGCAATGGCCTATAGAAACCCTGTGTGGTTGGAAGCATTCTATGTCTGCCATTGACTGGGTCAGGCACCCAGAAAGGTAAGCGTCCCAAAACAAACCCCTATTATGGTTAAGAAATTGCTACTGAAAGCCAAACTAGTGCACAGAACTCCCCAAACGAAAACGAGCACATCGTCACCGTGTCGTTGTCTGTGCAGCTTCCCCCTTCCCAGGAGGGGGAAGGGGGGAGCCCCAAACCCTTGCACCAGCTATCCACAACCCAGTTCTGAGGCTGGATGACAAAAACACATGAAAAACCGCCAACCAGAGGGAGGGAGGGTTGCCCGGGAGTCTCTGGGTCTCACCCAGAAAATGGTGTTTCATTACATTCAACGCTGGCTTTCTGGGGGACAAGCCCCTACTACTCCCCGGAGCTACTTACCCAAAGACAAAAAACCTATTAACAAACCTATATTTAAACCAATACACATGAGAGGAAACCTATAACCTATACTATATACTGTACTATACATGTTAAACAAAACCATCAACCAGGCCCCTGCGCCCGAGGTATGAACTGCACCACCCGCCCTCCGGGTGGCACGGTTCGTACACCAGTCGGATGTACACATATCGTACACACACCAGCAAGGCGTATGTAACGAAGACGAGGCACGTCAAGACAGGAAGGACAGACGAAGGGAATACAAAACAAGGCAAAACTAGATTAAAAAGAAAACAAGTAGTATGGAAGAGGACCAACGAGTCCGAGAAAAGACGAGAGGGAAGCCTCACCAGACGTCAACAGACATTCCCATAATATCGTTAGTATCGAAGAGTGTCTCAAACCTCCAAGAAACTTGAGAAGCAAGCACAAAGGCACAGAGGCACCCATGGGCCCAAAGATACCCCTGAACAAGGAACATGCAGGGAACCTGATACGAAGGGAACAGAAATGTGACATAACCGCGAAAAAGCGAGGAAAAAGGGTGAAAGCACCCCCAGGAACGACGGAACCGACGTACCCGAAAGGACACAGAACCGAACCTAGGGAGGGGGGTAGACCTGAAAACAACATGAACGCAGAGGGGGAAGGAATAACCCCCTCTGAGGAACTGCCAGCCCAGCTCCGAGGGTACAACAAACCCGAAGCGGGCCGAAATGGGGCTAAGGCCCCCAGGCAACCCCTCCCCAAGCAGGACACGGGGCCAAGCCATCCCCCCAAAGCCCCGGTCTCACAAGAAAAAGCCGGGGCAGCCGTAAAACACTAAGGAAGGGAGACCACTGGTCAGACCCTTACAGCACGGCTAGAGGAACAGGCTCGAAGACCTGCACCGCCACCCCGGAAGAGGAAAACCCCCTGAGATCGCCCCAGTCTCAACCCAACTAGACACTGCCTTAACTCCGAAACTGGCCGACAGTTCAGAGCTGAAAGCAAGGGAAAACCGAGGGAGAAGAACCAGGAGGAGCAGACGGAACCAGAGCCGAAGCAACTCCTACCCCCAAAGAACTCCAACAACCAAAACGGGGCAGTCTCGGGGCATCCGGGGCTGCAATGAACCAAGTGCGTAGCAGCAACCTAAACCGAGCATGCAACGTGTCTGCTGCCTGCACCCACATAACAGTATCAGAGGCCTGGATGAACTGGAGTACGAACAGACAACAAACGTCGCATGACTCCGGGTCAAGGAATCCCCGACCCAACAGGCAGCATGGTGGAGGCAGAACTGGCGAGTGTCACGACTGAGACAAGGAGACAGAGCAACCTTCAACCTCGCAAAACACGAGGGGGAACTCAGGGGTCACATCCATCAGATCACGTAGCTCCCGCAGGGTTTCCCAGGGCCCTTAGCCTTGATGTCACGCTAAGGGAAGCCCTGGCAGGGTACTACGAACCGGCGCCCAAATCTACCAAACAAATCTCTAAAAGCTGAACCCCTGGGACATGTCCACTCACAGGGGCCTAGCGGGAGATGCCACCAAACCAAAATAACACACAGAACCTGACCAGCGAAGGGAAGAGAGAGAGGGACCCTCCCTCCAGGCAGAAAAACAAAAAAGAAAAACCCCCGCAAGAGGACAACATACCCAGGCGGAACAGAGCAGGCCGCTATAATGTTAGAAGACTAGCTGTGCAGTGCCCTCCGCCCCTACCAGTGACGACAACTACCCCCTACCCAGGGACACACCAGGGCAAGAAAACCCAAGCAGACCCCAAGGGCGGCCAAGTACCAAGCAGTAAAAGGCACGACGGAGGCAGACCCCAAGGTGACTTGTGGAAGGTGGCCCCAAGCTCCAAGGGAAGTACTTACTGGGCACCTAGGAAAGGTAGCCCTAGGTGCATGCAGTCCGAGTACTTCAGAATATTACTCCTGGCTCACACACCCCCTGGAGAGAGAGACCATGCCACCAGACACAGGACTGAGAAAGAATTCTGGAGCCAGAGGCATGTGACTACACCAGACACCCATCAGCCAAGAACTGCCAGTTAGATCGCCACCGTGGAGGGTCTGGGGCTCCCCCTTCCTCCTCCCAGGGAGGGAGGGTTGCGCAGACGGCGGCACGGTGACATGATGGTCATGCTAGTTAGCTAATTTTGTTTGGGGTGTTTTGTCCACTCGTTCAGCTTTCGGTAGCAATATTTTACCAGAATAGGGGTTTGTTTTGGGTTGCCTGCCTTTCTGGGTGTCTATCCAGGTCAATGGCAGACAGAATGCTCCCAACCACACGGGGGTTTCAATAGGCCATTACTCCTCGTGCCTCTCTGAGGGGGCCAGGTTCTGGCTCGTGGTCCCCTGTAGGCAAGAACTTCATGCACTTTGACTGATGCCAGAAAGTTATACATATCCATTCAGCCTGGATAACTCCGGGGAGCCAAAAGAAGAGAATCATGTTTTCTCCCCCCGCAGAAAACATGATTTAAACTGAGTGCATTCAATACGTTTTTTGAAATAACCCAAATTATCTTAACACTTTAGTGCGCGCGGCACTAGCTGGAAAAAAAAGCGGGTTGTGCGCGCGGCGTTCTGGGCGCTCAAGCGTAAACACAAAAAAGCGTATAATCTTTTCACGCTCCTAACATCAATTCTCGAGCTACGTTTTTCATTTTGGTATCAATGCGTTGGCAATAAAATTCTCTACAAGATCATATGCATAAAATGTCACCAAAGCATTTGCTATCCCACCACGAAGTAAATAAACACGAAGATGACTCGCCGTGACACCCAAACAGGAAGTAAATGTTCATACTCTTTCGTTTGTTGCCAGCCTCACGGTCATCCTACAGCGCTTATTTTGATATCACTGAACTCGCAATAAAATTCCCCACCCAGACATATGCCTATCAATGTCTAATTATGTTCCGCACGAGTGTGGGAACTGGGCGAAGCGTTAGCCGTGATTTCAGCAGCGACGACACTGTTGTGATGCAGCGCTTTGAAAGTTTATACTTATTTCACTTTCCTGAAAATATTTCTTGAGCTACGTATTTAATTTTTATAGCAATGTGTTCGCAATAGAAAGTTCTATAAGAACATGGGTAGAATTGGCCAATAGAGCATCAAATAAATTTGCGGCGAATAAAATCTTACGCGAATCTTACGCGTGTTTGTACCCGTGAGCGTAAAAAGTTTTTACTTTGCTCATGTTTTTTCAAGTTTATACTTGATTCACACCGTTTTTTTTGTTTGTATAGTGTTCGGAATAAAATTCTCTACACAGACATATGCATATAAATGTAGAATCATGATCGCGGCCAACACAAGAGTGTGTGAAGTGGGCGATTACCCTCGGTGTGTCACCAACTCAATAGTCTCTCCTCTAAGTTACAATACATTGCCGTTTTCTCAAATAGGCACTGTGCCTATTAGAGAAAACCAAAATTTATTGGCAAACATATTCATACAAACCCCAAGTCGATCGAGTAGTAAATACCCAATATAAAACACGGTCCGTAAATTTACGTCGTGATCCGACAAGCGGTTAAGCAAAACGCCCGTAATTCCAAGTGGAAAATCCAGGAAAGTGATATACAGTACAGTGTACAGTACTGTATATTACATACCAAAATATATGAAAATTAACTTTTGCAGTCTGTAAATAACATTAAAAGTTGTGCTGTACTGTAAATAGTGTGTACTGTAGAGATAAGTACAGGTAATCTACTGTACAAGTTTGTCGTTATAACATGTGCCTAAGGTTACTGAAAACTTGTTATTCCCATGTGTGAAGTAAGGAAAGGGAGCATCTTCCTTATTACAAAGGAACACGCACGAGAGCAACCTGAAGCCATGTATATGTGAACAACCGCTGCACTATGTGTTAACAGGCACCGGGACAAAAAGAACTAGGACTTTACCCTGGAGAAGCCTTGCCATACTGGGACAGCTGCGTCACTCCTCTCTTGGCCACTCTCAACTGCAGTCCCTGAATCGCCACCACTGCTTGGCTTGGTTTTCACCACAAAAATGTTATCACTATCAACAAAGGTCATTTCAGGTTTTGATTGTTCAGCAACTTCATTTGGTTGATTGACAGTGTCTTTTTGAGATAAGTTTTCTGTATTTTTGTCATCAACTGACACTAATTCAGCTAATCTATCGACAAGACTCTTGTCCTTCACTTCTAACAAAGGCTCTTCAGTTTCACTTGGAACTGAAACAGAACTCTCTGAACTTAATTTTGGGACCTCAACTAATGATGGGACTGCAGAATCTGAAATTGGTGTCCCCTCGATATCTTCTTTACTGGAGACCATTACAAAATTGGATTGTATCAGTGATTCTTCCTCTGATACATCTACATGTGTCACCACAGCAGCTACTGCAGCTGCTGACTGTGTGTCAGCCACCACAGCAACTTTACAAGACCTATCTGCAGTATCTTCATTAATACTGTAGATTTCTAATATATTTGTATCATTTGGCTGGTTAGCTGAAGATGGTGGTTCTGCTATCACACTTGACTCAGCACTAGTGTTTCCAGCTTCTCTTATTGCATCCATGGATAGCTTCTCAATATTTTCTCTCTCTTCACCTCCAGGTACTTTCAGAGTTTCAGAGAGAACATTGTCCTCTTTTCCTTTAGTGAGAAAGTCAGACAGCTTATCAAACACACCTTTCTTTTCCTCTTTAAATGTAGGTGTACCAATATCCAACTCTATAACTTTCTCATTAACCTGTTCCTCACTTTCAGTGCGACATAAATCTGAGTCTAGTTCTTTTACCCTCATGACAGATTTGGTTATTGCCTCTTCTTTACCATTGGAGAATGGGCTTGTCAGTTCATCAATAAGACCTTTTCCATCTGCAACAACTGTAGTGCTTGTGCTTGGCTTGTTTATTTTGTCAATTTTGCTTGATTCTGTATCATGCTTAATTATTATATTTTTTAATTCCTCTTCCACAGGCTCAACTCTTTCTCCCACAGACTTTCCACCACCAGCTATCTTGACTTTATGTTCATCATCTTTAGAAAAAAGATTAACAAATTTATCAAACAAACTATCCTTCACTGCTGGTTCTATTATAGAGTCTTTAGGTACTTCCAATACTTCTGTGGGGGATACATATGGCAACTTTTCTTCAGGTTCTTCTTGAGTGCTCACTTCTTTTTGCAGTTCATTTGGTATTTCAGTAGTATCCTCAGAGCTTGGCATCTTCAAGTCTACTGCAGGTAATTCTAGAGATTCATCTTTTATTCCATCAGATGAGGACGACTCATTTCCTGTGACATACTCAATAATATTCTCAATTAGTTCTTCCCTTTTTTCCTCACTCTGCATAAGTTCAACAGCCTGGTTTTCAATTTCTATAGCTTCTTTCCTTATTACTTCAGCAACATCCTCTACAGTTTCTGCAACAGTAGTTACAGCCTCAACCACTGTCTCTATTTGTTCAGATACTTCTTCGACAACCTTTGCTTTGAATGCCAACGACTCTGATATCCCTGGAATTTTCTGAGCCTCTTCTGAAGCTTCTTGAATGGCATCTAAAACTGTCACAATTTGTTTATCAACATCTTCAACTATATCCATCACCTTGACCACACCAGAGACAGCTTCCTGTACATCTCTTGCCGTTTCTTTAACAGCCTCAGAAATGGTTTCCATTGCATCATCTGCAACATCTTCTGCAACATCCTTTGCAATACCCTCAATAACTGGCTGAAGCACTTCACCAATGCTATTTGGTTTTGCTTCATCTTCAGAAAACTTGGTCACAGCAGATGCAGAAATTGTTTTACTTTCATTAACTTTCATTTTAGCTTCACCTTGAAGATATTCCTCTGGAGTTTCTTTTGTAACAGCTGCCTCACTTTCAGTAGTCATACCAGAACCAGTAGATCGTCCCTTGATGTTTCTGGCAAAAGGTTCTTCCACTTTTTCAACAATTGAAATATCTTTATCTTCTTTAGAGAAAAAACTAATAATTTTATAAAATGGTTTAATTTTCTCAAGTGATCCCAACTTGTTATTAATAACTGGTTCCTTCTGTGCTACAAGAAGCTGATCTGCTTTACTGTCATCCTTTTCCTCAGAATCTGAACTTGACTTAGGCTCTTCTGATGATTTTGGAGCAAGTCCCTTCAGTTCAGTATCCAAGTATGAAGTGTCCTTGATTTCAGTCTCGGAATTTTGTATCTGCCCCTTTTTGTCAGTGATAGCAAATTCCAAAAGATCTGCTGGTTCTTCAGATATAATCTCACCACTGATTTTTTGCAGTTCTTTTTTATTTTTTATACTACTATCAGGTAACTTTATAGAGGTTTCTTTAACTTCATCTGATGAGGGTGACTCTGTGCCTATCACAAAGTCGACAACTTTTTCAAATATTTCTTCTCTCTTTTTCTTGCTCTGTATTACTTCAGAAGCTTGGCTTTCAATGTCTTCTGTCTCTCTTTTAACTTCTTTAGCAACTTCTTCTACACTTTCTGCTATACTTGTGACATTGTCAACCACTTTTCCTGCCTCCTCAACTATCTCCGTCACTAACTCTATCTTCTCTATGATTGGCTCGGGTACTCCTGGAGTATAATGGGCTGCTTTGGTAGCAGCTTCAGATACATTTTTAGCAACATTAAGAACTGACTCCACTTTGCTACCAAGCTCCTCTACCACTTCAGCTGTTGCAGCTATTTTTGAAGCATCGTTTTCAACTTCATGTGCTGCTTCTATAACAACTCCTGCAGTCTTTTCTTCTACAAAATCTGCAACCTTCTCTGCGACAATATGTACAATATCCTCCACTTGGCCAGTACTAGACCTCTCATTCTCAATATTTGCAACGTTTTCTGGATGATGAACTTCTTCGCTTATAACTTCAGCTGTCGACTCCGTAACCATTCTGTTAGTTCCTTCAACACTTCCAAACCCTTCTGGCACTGATGGCTTAGCAGGTACCACTAAATCAGTTGGGGATCTGGAACCTGTGCTGGATTTGTCTATTAGTCTAAAGCCCCACAGTGTTATATCACTTGCTTGCTGTGCTAGTGTATCAAAAGGAGTAGAGAGCGTCTTGTGGGACATTACCTGTGGCATCACGCTCCTTACCTCAGCACCTTCTGCACCTGTGGTTGATGCAGGTGTTGCTGGAGGAACCTCTTCCTCTGTTGGTTCTGGGGTGACATCTTGAATAGTATGTGCAAGAGGTACTTTCTTTGGTTCAGCTTGAGTCAAAATTTTTGATTGAGGTTTCACTAGAATGAAAATGCAATGACTGGTTTGCAATCTGATTATCATTATATAATAAATTAATGAAAAAGGATAAGTAAATACATATATAAGATTCAGACTGCATTTTTCTCATGGCATCCCTAATGTAAAATAATGACAAGCTAGATGTTAATGTTAAAACTCACTTTAATTAAAAAAAAAAATGATCAATACATAAGAGTCAAAAGAGCATTACCTCCAACAACAAAGTTGTAGCCAATAGCAGCATAATCCTTAGCATTCCCGTACATGTTTTGTGAGATCTGGTAGGCTTGACGAGGATAGCAAAGAGAGGCAGCAGCTGTTAAAAGAAAAACATTGGCATGAACCACACAGGTGTGTATGTGTATTTGGGTGTAAGGTGATCATACAATTACAATTGCAAACAAATTAGAGAATGTTTATTGAGGAATATCTTTATGTATTCCTCTAATGCCACTTCTTTATATCATACAATATTTAATCATATTTCACTGATCTTTGACAATAAATTTCATCTACATTGAAGACACTTTCCCACTTACAACCACAATGTAAAGTTCCAAATCTCCTACAGACATTCCTAATCATACATAAACTCCTACATGTTTTGGTGCTAGCATCCCTCTCCTTGCTTCCAGCCACCCACTCTTTATTCTCACGCGTGCTCTCTCAGATACTGATACTGTCCCTCAAAGCCCTCTGCTGTTAATGGATCATCTTGACATCTTGTTGTGGTCCTGCAACTCGAAGGGGGCAGCATTACCCTTGCTGGGATGCAACTTATTTGAAAAAACCCAGCGTTGAATGTAATGAAACCCCATTTTCTGGGCGAGACCCGGAGGCTTCCCTGAGCTTACTAGGCTGATATGCTAATGTCAGACTTTGGCATCAGTCATGTGTATGGAGTTCTGTGGGCCTACTGGGGACTGATGACTGATGCCAAAGTCTGACATTAGCATATCAGCCTAGTAAGCTCTAGGGAGCCGAAGGGGCTCACCAAGAAAAGCCTTGTTGCATCTTTTTCACTTTATTTTTAATAATAATTTTAATTGATTAAAATTATTATTATCTTAAAAAATCTTTGTCTTTCTGACTTCCTAGTTCTGTCCATATTCAGTTTGTTTTATTCTCACACTTAAATTAATATAAGCTTTAAATTACAGTTTGTTAATACGTACTATATTCAAATAATTATAGAAATGTATACAGTGGTACCTTCGTTTACGATTTTAATCCGTTCCAAGAGACGGATCGTACACCAAAAAATAATCCAAAACGAATTTTCCCATAAGAAATAATGTAAATTGAATTAATCCATTCCACAAACCCAAAAATATTATCTTGAAATATATTTTATACAGAATATTATTCATATTTTTTAATATACTTTACCTTTATTGAGGACTCTTGTTGGTGTATGGAAGACAGTGAGAAGGGGGGAAGAGGAGACGTGTTCAGAAGGGAAGCCCCCCCTTCCAGTATAACATCAGGCAGTGATGACAATTCTGGGGTACTCTCTCCTATGTTTTTGCAGGCATACCACTAGGACCTGGTTGTGGCTCACTGCTTGCTTGTCTCACTAAAAATCTGTCTAAAGACACTGGTTTTCCCTACATTTTAACACTTGTCTGGAGTGAGACATCACATTCATTCACTATGAATGATCTCTATTTTTCCTCTATCGTCATCCTCAACTATTTTCTTACGATGAACTTTACCAATAACTTTCTTGGGACCCCTGGCATGATATATAATAAGAACTTTTATGTTAACACTTTCGCACCCCGGGCATGCGCGCCGCCAACTTAGAGGTCACGCCCCCGGCATACGGGCGATCGTGTGGGCGAGCGCGTGGCAAAACCGCAATATGTATACTCGTTTTAGTTTTCTCATCTTAATTCTTGTGCTACATCGTTTGTTTTGGTATCATTGTGTTCGCAATAGAATTCCCTACAGGTATATATGCATATAATGTCCAAAAGCCCGGCGTGACTCCCCGCAGCAAAGCATAAAGTCGGCAAAAGTTACCCGTGAGCGCACAAAATCCTTGAAATGTGTATACTCGTTTCAGTTTTCTCACCTTAATTCTCGTGCTACGTTGTTCATTTTAATATCATTGTGTTCGCAATTAAATTACCTGCAGGTGTATATGCACAATAAATAAAATGTTAAATATTTAAAAATTTTGACCAAAAACGTATTTATAATCTTTCAAGTGTTCTGATATCAAGTTTCGTGTTACATCTTTCATTTTGGTATTAAATTGTATGCACTCTATAGGTGCTCATTTTGAAACTATCCCGAAGTCGATCAGATAGTAAATGAATTTTATACAAATATTTTGTTGTCGGTCGCACATCATGTCCGATGGTTGTACTCGAGAGAAAAAAATCGAACGCAAGTTGCGTTCGAGGAGTGCTATAGTGTTTAAAAAAACAGAAAAACAATGAAAGTCTTTACAAAAAATTCAAGCATGATCATCACTAGACGGGAGACACTGGAAACCAAGTGCCTTGCCCGCACCCAGCAGCACCACACGCTCACTCGACCCATACAATTCAAATTTAACTATGCATTTAATGTACTGTATACCAAAAAAATTGTAAACTAGGGCAGTCGTAAACCAAGGTCTCACTGTATTACAAAACGAATGACAAAAAAATTGTATCAATAATTTTGAAGATGCATAATCTTTCAAAAAACTTGTTCACACCATATTTCAATGGTGGAGGGAATCAGTTGTTCTTCACACCTGATATGTCTGTTTACTTAGAGCAAGAATATATCCTAGTCAGGAAAGCTATGTGGGATGCAGCTTGAGAGAGGTCAGTTGCTGACCTAGGAAGAGCTCAATAAGCCACTACACTTCCTGTCCAAACAGTGGGAAACAGAATGCCAATGATACTGATGGAGGACTGAGGATTAAGTTGGTATTAAAGTAATTGAAAAAAAAATACCATTGTACTAAAATAGAACATAACAAAATTCCAAGTGCTTCAAAGAGATGAGACAAAAGAGATCAGAACTGCAAAGTGCAAGCTTGAGAGAGAGCTGCAAAAGAAGGTCTATAACCGATGTACAAGGAGTGGAAAATGAAGTCATCAACATAAAAATAGTTACTAGTAAATGTGCTAAGGAAAATAATGCAAAAAGAGAGTTGGTGACTGAACACCATTGAGCTGAATACCACACTTGATAGAGAAAGAATAATTGCTATTGTATATCTGCATCAAATATCAAAATTACTAGTTTAAACCAAATAGTTTATAACTTACAAACAATACCAGTAGAAGTGTAGAGCACTTTCTTAAAAAATCCTCCTTTCTTGCGTGCTCCAATGACGAGGCCAGCCAAACCTCCCACAGTGATGGCACCAGCACGAGGCAAGATATTTTCTTCATCTGTTATGTAGTCCACAGTTGCTAATGAAAAAAATAAAAAAATATATACAACATCCTAATTCTGCAACCTAATAGTACTGAATTTTTTCACCAACCTTATATGCTTTTTATTTTGATATATATATATATATTAGTTTATTAAACAAGTTCCAAACAGTGCTGCTTCTGCCCTTTTCAGACTAAAAATGTGCACCAAGGATAAATGAACTCCACATTTTAATTATTAATACATATGTGTTTTAATTCAGAAATGTTAAAACCACATTCCTTGTCAACAAAATAAGAAAGTGCCATTCATTTACCCTTGGTGTACACATTTAGTCTCAAGAGTGACAAACTCCACTACTGTACTGTATTTTCCCTCAAAGAACTAAACAAATAATTTACTAACCAGAGCACATGTATATACAGTGTATAACATTAAGATTTTAAACTTTTACTCATTGATAATAATTCAACTTTATTTTTGCTAGGGGGGGGGTTATCCCTGATATGAATATACCTGTATTAAGCTTATAATAAACATTATCTAACAACTTGAGCTTAAGATGTGCTAAATTAAAGTTGCCTTTAAAAATAACTGCATGAGAGCAACAGGTTAACTGAGCAGACATGAAAACAGATAATACCTGCTTGTGCAATATCCTAAGCCGAGTTACCGAGTCTAATTATTATACAGAGCATAAATGCTGGGTGACTACTTATTGCCACAAACATGAGATGACAAAGTTCTTATTATCTTATTAAACAGTGCCATTAATTAACAAGGGAATGACAACTCCAAATCATTTACACTCTTATATGAACATGCAATGTTTATAAAATACACCATTCAAAATGACATTGAAACACAAAGATATCACACAAACGTGATACACATCAATGAGAGAATTAACTGGAGCTCCAGTTGATTTTCTTATTACAGTACATTGAAATGCAGTAAAATGACTAATACATATACCACTAAAACCAATAACATGGGAGAAGCCAAGTGTTAATGACAGTAAAAGTCCTCCTTTTTTATTTCCCCTCTGATGATAATGTATTCAGGATTAACTAGTTTTTAATGAAAGCCATTTTGAGGGGCCAAAGTACGAGAAACACAACATTATGTAAAGAGCAGCTCTTTTCATTACTGTCTTTATCATTCCTAATCATGTACACTAGTACTGTACATTTCATAATATCCACTGCTAAGCCAATTTTTCAAAGTCCATTCAGAATTAAGGGATTTAATTTGACAAACCTCCAGAATACCGTAGATCTTTCATCAGGTCCACTGAAGCTATGAAATCACACAAAATAATAAGGCAAACATTAGCAAGACTGAACAATGTGACAGGAAAATGTTGTTTATTATGAGTTTAATTCGTAATAAAACATGACACTGTATAAAATTAAAAATTAGTTAGATGACGATTCCCAACCAAACTAAACCAGCAAATACCACACTACTCTGTTTTTACTACTCTGTTTACTACTCTGTTTCAAAATCTGCCTACATCTTATTATTTTGATGAATATTTATTCATTATTGCAATAATTGCCATTACAGTATAAGTAATATAAAATATCATGTGTAAATACTGTAACTGTAAATGAACAAAAAATAAATAGATTAACATACAAAGAACTATTTAACTGGGTATTAAAATACAGAGAGAAAATATTAACACAGTGTCTAGCATAGCATTCGTAATCCTCAGGAACAAGTCCACTCAAGTGTAGAGGTGTGAATGAATGTGTTTCCTTCCCCCATATACAGATAAATGGGAACAGGTACTATATGCAACAAAACCACTTGTTGTTCTACTTAATGACTTGGTACACTTCATCTAGTATTGTCCATATACTGTACTGCATTAATTTTTATCTCAGATTAAAGAAAAGGGTAGAATAAATACATTAGAGAATAATCAAACAGCTTGGATATTATAGTCTTGTGCAGTATAAATAAATGTGTACCAGTATAATATGATAAAATTTTGGTATGTAAGCTTACCGGCTGACTGGCTGTGAGCTAGGTTAGGCTGTACACCACCACCAACACTTCTCCCTTAATTTGCTTTACATTTGGCATCACATCATGATTTCTCTTTGACTTACTGTTTATAGACCCTGCCTTACACTGAATATACAGTACAATATTATGAGCAAACATATCAAAGTGATGTTCTGTAATTATAATGAGAAATCCTAATCCATCACGTATCCATGTTAGGCTTCACCAATCTCAAAAATAAAACAAGAATGTCAAAACATTTTTCTTCTGGTACATTAATTTCCTCTCGGGTCATAGCTCTATGTGGCTGGCCAGGAAAATAGACCTCTTAGGTTGGAGGTAGCCACATCATAGTACAAATATACCCGAAATATTACATATTTACACTTTTGCATGAAAACGAGCCAGTTGAATAACCTGAAAACTTAGGACGTGAATGCCATGTTGAGCACTACAAATCTGGAAATAATAAACTACAGTGAAATAAATTTAAGTATGGTATACAAGTTGCAGAAAATGAGGAGTTAAGTTATTAAGCAAGCACAAACACCCCAAATAAAATTTTATACCCATTGTATGTGCTTTGCTGGTCTCGTAGATTTCGACTGCTCGCTCTCGGACAGAACGTGTGGCTCCCAATACCCCCTCTATTTCTTTTCTCACCACACCAACATTTTCTTCCAAGAATGTTCTCTCCTTCCCGTGATATTCAAAGCTGAAATTAAATAAACATTTATAGCAAGATATTGTTATCTGCAAAAATTTAAATGTGCTTATTTGTAAAGAAATTAGGAGAGTCCACTTCCTACCAAACTAGGCACTGTTCAATTTCTAACTACAGTAATCTGTCAGGATTTAATTTAAGAACATATGAATAAAGGAAAGTGCAGAAGACCTATTGGTCTATATACTCCTTGGGTCACAACTGTGGGACCTGGGTCACAACTGTGGGACCTGGGTCACAACTGTGGGACCTGGGTCACAACTGTGGGACCTGGGTCACAACTGTGGGACCTGGGTCACAACTGTGGGACCTGGGTCACAACTGTGGGACCTGGGTCACAACTGTGGGACCTGGGTCACAACTGTGGGACCTGGGTCACAACTGTGGGACCTGGGTCACAACTGTGGGACCTGGGTCACAACTGTGGGACCTGGGTCACAACTATGGGACCTGGGTCACAACTGTGGGACCTGGGTTCCATCATTAGGTATGACAGAAACAGGCGCATTTCCTTTCACATGATGCCGGTTCACCTAACACTAAAATAGGTACCCAGGAGTTAGGCAACTGTTGTGGGTTGGATTTTTGGGGAAGGTCACCAGGTGGTCTAGGGTGGCAGTCACCAGCCTTTCAGAGCTCATGGATCACCAAATTCATAATCTTAATCCTGCAGTCCACCAAACAAGAAATGATAGTTATTAAAAAGTCAAACTATTTGATGCCATTAAATATAACAGTTAATGAAAATACACAGTTACATACAATACACAAATAAAATTGTCTCGTTAACCACCGGTTGGCAACTATTGGTCTAGGGGACCTCGACGAGTCTAGGTACCGGCTCCTTGTCCCCGACAATGGGAACTACATAAGTGAGACGGTACACACACAAACCGGACCTGCCCTAGATGAACCAACAAGCTGACAACATTTTACTCTATTCCTATGTTCCTAATTAATCAAAATTTAAATTATAATGACATTTTGATTTAGTGACAATTCAGTTATAGTGAATAATTATGTGTCTTATCCATATTCAAATCAGAGAATAATGAAGATTTCCTTGTATTTTTATACTGTAACAATCATTTTTTGTTTACACTGATAAAGAATAATATGAATCACTTAACTGCCCGAAACGCATTGCGTAATAGTGGCTTTAGGCATTGTATGTACTAGCTCTATCTATATATCAATCCATTAATGTAACATCACTTGTATGTATATACCTTACCTGAATAAACATCTGAATCTGAATCTGAATCTGAACTTACTCAAGCACTTCCTCCGGGTCCTCGTAAATTGGTAGGTCTGAGGGCCGCACCATACGAGATGTGGGCGGCGAAACATCTTTCTCTCCAGAATCGGCACACACGGCTGGTGTAAGAATGGGTATGGCGGCAGCTGTGGCCACAGGGATACCCCATTTCCGCACAAGCTGACGAGGGTTAAAAAATATTGTACTCGTCTTTCACAAAGAGAGCACAGTACATATATATGAAGGCTACAGTTTAAAACACCCAGTAAATATTATCAACGAAAATTTGCCAGGTACCTATTTATTGCTATATTAATATTTTATTTATTTATATGCAAGAAGGTACATTGGGTCTGTGAGAGTACATAACATTGGTGTTCTTACATTCTTGCAAAGACACTAACACGTATAGCATTTCGGGCATTAGGTATAGGGAAATGTGCTCAACCATAACTGTCCAGCCTGGGATCCCGGGATTGTGAGTCGAGAACGAAGCCAACTGTACTAGGGGCCCCATTACATTTGGGTTTGTTAGGTTACTTCCAGGAGCCGTGATGTCAGGGGGCGCTAACCACACCACAACAATCTCTCCATACACCACTACACTTCACCATTACCACCACTAATTTTTAAGAATGAGTTTCTATAATGAATTCAGTGAGAATAATGAGAACCAAATTCCCATCAGCTGACCCAAACATCCAGCCGGCCGGGTCCCAAGTCTCTTAATCACAGTGGTCAATGTCCACTGTCTAAGGGTTATAACTCCCCCTCCAGGTCTAATGGGCTCCCCGAGCACCGTGGCACCCATCAAGGTGCCACACACACACAGTGGTGACCCTGGCACAGTGAAGGACAACATCTCACCCGGAGCGCAGCCATCACCTCAACTGATACAAGACACTCCGTACACGGTCCAAAGAATTACCCAAATCGGCCCAAATCGGCCCAAAACTACACAAATCGTCCTAGCATTACGTAAGTAATGAAGAAATATGGTATATTTACTTACTATAATGTTGGTGCTACACGTAGAACATGATCAAACCTATTTTTACTCTGAAATAATCTAATTTCATAACGAAATGAGACGTAATTATGTGAGAGGTGACGCCATAGGAAGTCGACGATGCATAAGCAACAGGGCTCCATTAAGGAACATATAATCTCTTCCCACAACCAAACCATCGCCAGAGAAATCCTAGTAAACAACACAGAAATCATCGATAGATACAGCGATAGCAGGCGGCTTGACGTTTGCGAGGCACTACACATCAAGAAGTCAACACCAGCAATCAACAGCCAATTATTGCACAACTATATTCTACCCACCTCAAGACTCTGCTCCAATATAGAAGCATCAAGAAATATGGACCAATAGGCTTTCTACAAACACTTCTATTCAATACCCATTGTTTCGTGTTCTGTCTTGTGTTGATGAAATTAATACCCTATTAATACTCTTGTTCTGTCTTGTGTTGATGAAATTAATACCCTATTAATGCCACCTCACCCCATCCACCTTACTCAAATGTAGATATAAAATCGGAGATGCGTAAGTTCTATTCAGTTGTGTATTTGTAAACTAAAGTCTTTGAAAATGTAATAAGTTTTACGAAACGCACTCGTGTCGTGTCAGACTTGAAATAAAAATGAATTTTGGAGAATTGATTTTTGATTTACCTCCAACAGTGAAAAGAAATGTACGAAAGATTGAAAAAATTCGTGTTAGAATTATTAATCTTACTTTTTCGGTCATATTTAATAATATATGTCTACAGGAAAGACTGCTACCAAAATATACTAATATATATAAATATATATAAATAAATAAAAATGGGGGGGACCTCGATGTAAGCTTAACATGTACTATATGTATATACTGGCTATCTGTCCCCTGACACAATGATTTAAATTACATTAATTTAAGAATGAATTTTGTGGTACCAAATGGTGCATTCCAAACTGTTATTTAAGCAAGTCTGGCAGAACTTGTGGTTGAGATATCTTTAGTTCATCATGGTTCAGTAGGCAGTGTGCCTGGTGAGTCCAGGGACATAAGTTCTTTCTCACCACATTGCCTCAATTTTTCTCAGAAGAGTCATGTTACCATGATTTCATTGTGCTTTCCTTTGCAAGTTTAATGGCTGCGTTTTGATATGGCACTTCCACTGTATAACATTGAAGAGTTATTTATTCTAATACTGTATATCTTATGCAGGTGAAGCTACTGCCATGTTTGTACTGCCTCTACCTTCCTTGCCTTACATCTCAAATAAGGCTTTTTGTATAAAATACCAAGGTTTGAACTAAGCTACCTTGTATTCTTTGCTTCGTTGAAGGAAAAAAACATTTCTTCGCACAATTGATTTTTAATTATGGTATTATTTTCGGTATTTAATTGAGCATCTTTTTGCCATAATTAAATCATTAAAGTGATTAAATGTGTGGTCTGACTAAGACACACACAGTCAACAGTTTCTGACATTAATAATCAAAATTTATTGCAATGAAGCCCAACATACTGTTAGCTTAATTACTTGCAGATCGACATAGTTTCCATGTACTGTACCAGATATTGCAACAAATGTAGTCACAATTTAGAAATCCTTCTCGTCTTAGCAAGTGGTTTTCCAAACACTTTGTAGTTGTGTGTGTACCTGCATGTTTAACACTCTAGTCGAAGAGCATTTCTTTATTTTACATTTGAGACGATGGTTTTCTGCATTTTCCTATGTACGTAAAGTTTGACCGGATAAACATTTATTGATAAATTGGAAAACATTTAACGGTAGGCATCAAAGCTGATATTAAGACCAAGAAGTGCAAAATGTAGTCAGAAACCCATTTAGAAGAACTTAATTAATTCAGTCTTAAAAGGAACATTTAAAATCCAATAATTAATCCTGATAAAGAACAAATACTATTACTGTGCAGTAATAAGTTAAAATAAAATTATAGGACAATTTTATAAGTAAAAAAAATTTATTACTATTAAATTTTTATTTTCAAAACTTGGGTTACATGAAAACAAAATTATATGTATTATATATATATAATTTATTAACTACATTAGATCAAAAATTCAGTCCCTCAACAAATGTCAAGTTTTCACGTCCACGTGTTGTAACCGAATAGTGCAACAGTTCACAGTTCTCTGATAAAACAATAAATCTTTTAGACATTTAACTTTACACTCGTGTAGCAGATTTAACCCAGTTCACAGATAACCTTAAACAAAGTTTACAGAATAATAGTTATTTGTTGCCATCATTTTTAACTTGCAATGCAAAAAATTTACCCACAAAAATTACAATATTGTACTTGTAATAAATCAAACAAAAATGCATTCCTGTAACCAGTTGACCCCCAACATTCCTGTAACCAGTTAACCCCCAACATTCCTGTAACCAGTTGACCCCAACATTCATGTAACCAGTTGATCCCCAACATTCATGTAACCAGTTGATCCCCAACATTCATGTAACCAGTTAACCCCCAACATTCCTGTAACCAGTTAACCCCCAACATTCCTGTGACCAGCTAACTTCAACATTTTTTAAACCAAAATCTGAATACATTATACAACAATCTAATAATTTAGTTGTCACCTGAGGCACTTTTTTAAAGCCTTCTTATACTACAATTATAATGCTCTGTAGATACAAGCTTACATGTTATGTAAGGCAGCAGTGCACAGGTAATGTCTTTTGTTATAAGACTGGCCATCAAGTACTTGGTACTCAATGCCATTACCAACATTCTGACATTTAATGTAAGATCTATATAACAAAACCTTTTGACTAGTAGAGTGCATCTTAATACGTATAGAAAAATGTGAACATTAGCTCAAGTTTTTTATTGTACTTATGCTCCTTCAAATCTTGATGGATTATTTCAGTAGAAATGGAAACTGTCCTACAAAGCTGAATGATCAAGAATAAATCTAAACAATCTGAAAATTAACATTTTAATTTTCATCTTCCAATTCAAATAGACAGTGAAGTACTATATTACAAGGAGTCCACCATATAACAAGGCCAAATCCACTGACCACAAGAACAGGAGCCTTACTTAATAGTTACATTAATTAAAGTAGGATAAATGTTTTTGTAGCTTTATGAGATGAATTACTAATTTGAGATTAACTAAAAATAAAATGCCAAAAAGTTAGTAAAAATTATCCATGCCATTGTGTATGCATCCGATGCTATTGGCATTAATTCTTCAAAAAGATAAATTTCTGTGATAATCTGTGAGAACTGCAGCTGAAAATTTTTCTCTCATCACACATGAAAATGTAAATAATGTACCAAAAACTTAGTAATTCATATCACTAAACAAATATTCTGCATACTGTACTACCAAGATCAGTGGCCTTCAATTATTACTAAAATATAAATTGAATAAATTAAGTTAAATGTAACAATATATTTAGCCTATGGCTTAAGTTAATAATAATTGTCACAGAGTATATAAAGCAGGTGCACAGAAGAGCAGGGTATACCTGGTGCAACTATCCTGGACCAGGCGTCATCAAGCAGTTATGCACGCACTTATCAACCTCTACATCTTTTCTCAATTTTTGGCAGCTTTGTTTACATGTACAGTATTACACAGTTTGTAAGATCCCAAGCACCAGTAGGTTGTTTATAACAATAACATTTGACTCAAGTTTCAATGCTCGTAAATTGTTTCATAGATGTAAAGCCACCAAAGATTGAAAAAAGATGTCCAGTGTCAGAAGTAGATGTGTAAATATTTGTTGAATCGTGTTTTATGGGGTGTCCAGCCCGTCTGAGCTCAAACAAAATTTTCCCCACACAGTATTCACACTGATAAATTATCATTTATATCTCTATCTCTTTAAAAAAGTTTTATATTATATATATATATATATATATATATATAACTGAAAACTCACACCCCAGAAGTGACTCAAACCCATACTCCCAGAAGCAACGCATCTGGTATGTACAAGACGCCTTAATCCACTTGACCATCACGACCGGACATAATGAGGTGATAGCCGAGGCTATTTGAACCACCCCACCGCCGGCACTCGGATAGTTATCTTGGGCATAGCATTTTACCAAATCACCTCATTCTTTGGGGCAACACGTGAGGAACACAAATGCGAACAAGCCTGAATGGTCCCCAGGACATATGCAACTGAAAACTCACACCCCAGAAGTGACTCGAACCCATACTCCCAGAAGCAACGCATCTGGTATGTACAAGACGCCTTAATCCACTTGACCATCACGACCGGACATAATGAGGTGATTTGGTAAAATGCTATGCCCAAGATAACTATCCGAGTGCCGGCGGTGGGGTGGTTCAAATAGCCTCGGCTATCACCTCATTATGTCCGGTCGTGATGGTCAAGTGGATTAAGGCGTCTTGTACATACCAGATGCGTTGCTTCTGGGAGTATGGGTTCGAGTCACTTCTGGGGTGTGAGTTTTCAGTTGCATATGTCCTGGGGACCATTCAGGCTTGTTCGCATATATATATATATATATATATATATATATATATATATATATATATATATATATATATATATATATATATATATATATATATTTTTTTTTTAAGATATGTACTATATTTCTTAATGGTTCTAGTTACTGAAGAATAATTAGCTCATACAATCAAGTATACAAATTTGTAATCAAGCTCTTTCTGCTTTAAAACAACAGATGTTCTACAAAGAATATTAGCAGTACAATATTATGCAACATTTCTGATATACTCTGTATAATAATGATATATGTATACATGGATTTCTCGGGACTTAGCTTCATAAAATTAAGGGAATTGTGGAAAATGCCTACACAAAATGTGCTTTAAAGTACTGTGCAGAGATGAACTACTGTACGAGGAGAAATGTCACTATGAAATACCGCAGCTAAATGTTATTCAGAGAAAATATAAGTACAGTACAGTAATGAAGCATCATCTTTCTTTGCCTAAATAACAAAGTCTTGCTGAAATTTGAAGATTTTCTTCCTGATATAGGTATTGAATTACTGAATATTAAAAAACCCAGACAGGGAGAAGAAGAGTGAAGAAACATGAAGGCTCAAAATCTGTGAGCTCTGCACGCACATGATAAAGGAAAACGAGAGAGAACAATTTCATCCCAAAGAGTCTCCAACTTTTACTTATAAATAAAATTTTGGTATATGTTAGTCATTATTATATGGGCCTTCACAAGTTAAATGTTGATAATAAAAGCACTGGCCTTTAATATCAAAAACAATTATGAAAGTAAATGTGTTGTGGGCATTGAGGTGTAGGCAAGCACAACCATGAGTGAAGTTGTAGTGTTGAAGCGAGCAAATGGCGAGTGTTATTACTATGTCCAGTTTCTTATCCTGCAAAAATCTCAACCATCAACTTCTTATTTTCCCTTACTGCATACCCTATACTGGGCCTATAATGACTAAGTACTTTACTATCACTTTTAGTAATCATAGGGAAAACAACTTTATTATGAATAATTATATATGGAAATAAAAAAAAATTACAGCATTAAGCTGAATACAGTTTGTATTAATAATATATATACCAAATGTTTATATAATAATTATATCAAACAAATGATTAACTCAATCAAATATACATAACAGTTTACAGTCACAGTAGACATTTTTAACTTAAAATTAAATAAGTTTATTATTATATTTATTACATGGCTTAGAATTGTTTGGCTTTGCAATTAACCAATTTTTATTTTCTTTAAATCCAATTTATATTTGTACTAAATATATCACACTTAACTGACAGCTTAACGGTCTCTGAAAACTAATGTTTTGTCCTGCAACTATACATGAATATACTTCTCACATACTCCCTTAACTTACACTTGCATACATCTCTCACATCACTTATTTTTCTAGGCTTCAATTCACCTTTACTAAATTGCAACTCACAACTGCATCTCTCAAATTTCACCTTTACCAAGCTGCTCACCCAAATGCTAACATCTACTGTACTTGCATCAAACTTAGTCATCTTACCATTTATTGCACCACAAAGCTATCATAAATATAAGTTCTGTTATTTAACACTGAATGATAACACCAAAACAAGAAAACAGCTTGCACATGGATAATTAACATTTGTTTCTAGATCAATGTTAGATCTATGTTTTTAATGTTTGGAAAAATAACTCCTATCAATACAAAATATGAATTACCTCTTAGGTTAAGACTAATGCCATCTTCAGGTTTTGAGAGGAAGAATCTAAACAATACTGTTGTCCGATACTTTTATACAAAACGTGTATTTGTACTCTGTCATATACTATGCCTTTCAAAGTACGTAAACATTATCAAGTATAACGAACGAAAATTACAACCGCTTCAACATTGTGACGCTCCATCTGCAGAAAAATACTAATATGACAGCCAACTCATAACATGGTTCTACTAATGAGATGTGAAGTCACATTATGGTCTGGCAATATGGTGGGCACTGGTTTATGACATGCACTTGAACAAAAATGAAAGGCCAGTTTAAGTTGACTCAGGAATCATTGGAGAGCGAGATGGCAAACACTGGAAATGTCTACCATCAGTACTAACAAGAAGAGAACCTTTACCTCGCCAGGTTTTCTCATTAGCTCCCTGAAGAAGAGACAATGTCATTTAAACTGATAATTATTTCTTATTAACATAATATATGTGTAAAATGAATACAGTATTACAAACCACAAAGTATTTTCAGTAAATTATAAAAAGTTGATTAAAAGATAATAGACCTAAAATACAAGTAGCAATAGGCGTAGTATTGAGCGGGCACTTATATTACACACACATCTCAACTTTGCTTACCTTCAAATATACTGCTGCAACTTCTCTAAACAAATGTCTTGTACAAAATTTACCTTGCACATTTAATCCCTTTACTGTGCAATGAATCACTTAAGTAAAAATTAACCTACTGTAGTTCCTTTTGGAATTCATAAGTGCAAGTGCAAGAGAAAAATGCTTCTTGACCAAGTGTCCAACCTAATGATCTACTCACCTGTAGCACTGATAAACCTGCTAGCTAACTGGTTGATGTCAACAACCTAATGATCTACTCACCTGTAGCACTGATAAACCTGCTAGCTAACTGGTTGATGTCAACTGAACTGGAGTTTCAAGATACAAAGTATTCTAGAAACCTTCAATTTCTTCATCCAAGCAGTGATAAGGTCAGAACTATGCACACAAGATATTTAGTCATATTTTACTTGATTGTTTATTAAATATTGTATCCTAATATGCATTATGTGGGCAGTATGGCAGAACTGACTATTGCAAACAGGCAAAGTTAGGATATTAGGCCAACGATTTAGTGTGCCAGTAATATTATACACCTTTTTGGATGAAGTAATGTACATGTATTTGTACTTCCTGTAATCTTATCTTGAACATTCGTAATATTGATCTTTAAATTTTTAGATTTTTCTTGTCCAAGCACAATGGTGCTTGGGAATTAGAATAGCTCTGCTGACACTTTACAATTTGTAATATCTACATCAGGTACAAATGTCAAAATATATTTACAGGCTAGCCAAAGCCAAAAGTGCTAACATCTAAGTCTATTTATCTTGTTGGATGAGCCATTGACATGTAGTTCATGCCTGAAAATGATGATAACCCCCCTTCCTCACTGGGAGGATACCTAATTTGTAGATCTAAAATATAAAGATACAGCCAAGTTCTTAACAGTTTTTATTTAGTGCCCATAGATAGGCTGCTACCCTGCCACAACCATGAGTGCCCTCTGTATTGCTGACGAAAGTACATTTACAAGAGTCTATACAGTGGGATATCAAAACTATGGTAAAGTATTTTAATCTGGTAATACTGAAGTCAAGATCAATTACAAAGTCGCATCTCATAAGTCTCCAGTCTGCCTGGCAGTCGATCAAATAAGTAATTATCAAAACAAGGCACCAAACCGGGAAGGCTACGTAGCATGGCAGTCGATTAAGTAATCATATTTTCTCGTACCAGATTTAGATTAAGCCTAGGTTTTTTGAGGATCTTCTGATTGTTGATATGCCCAATAAAGCAGTATGAAATCATGCTCTCATGAGCAAAGCAAATACTGTATTGTGATCATTAGATTTCCTAGGTATAGAATTTAGAAAAAACGTTTGTTAAAGCTATATATATATAAAGTAGGACTAAAGACATCTCCCAGCAGAGTGCCTAGTTCATAGTTATACTTCGGTAGCCTTAAAATAACAGAAGGCATCATGTTGGATAAATATTCACTAAACACAACATTTAGTAGCATTAATTCTGGCAAGTTCACTTAAGGATAAGTCAGCCTGCTTTATCAAAGGTAAACTTTAGATCCATGAATGTGTCAGGAATTTTGAATGTACACAAAAGTTGTATTTCAATGATATACAATATATTAAGCCACATAACTTGGATAACAGTTAAGCTCCAATTACCTAGAAATGATAGCTGGGAAAACTGACTGTTTTCCAAAGGCAATGATGTTACAAAACACATTCCATTGTTTAGTTACTTGTACATAACTCATATTATACAACTCACTGTACTGTAAAAGCAGCCCTTTGGTTTGTACAGCAATAAGAATGTGAATTCATTTGTCCTCGCAGATATGTAATGTTATGCCCAGTTACAAAGCACATGGGTCAATATAAATATTAAGCAGGTTTAGTGTGGATTATCAAATGATCTGTAGGCTTACCAGATTCTCTGCACTGTTTTGGGATACCATATAAACCACATTTCTTATGTTTAACACAGTTTATTATATTCATGTATAATGATGCATGCTAAGCATTCTGGACTTGATTATGCACTATTGTTGTTGTTGTTGTAAGGCAGCTGGAGCAATTAAATATGAATGCCTGGAACGATACAGGCTCGATTTTAGTGTACGCTGTTCACCTAGTCTTATGAAGAAGTGGGTGATGCTGTGGATGATTTGCTCAAGTGTTGTGGGACTGGTTACCTGTTAGTCTATGTAGTAAGATATGGTCAATGGATGGGTGCTATTTTATTATATGTTAACCTCTCTTTCTCTACATTACATCCCTTCTATCTTTAGGTTAATCTCTCTTTTTCCCCACATGAAAGTGCAAAAAGAGTAATAATGCTTACTACTAATTCTATAAAACTACATTTACCGCTAAGGGTATTATTGTATTACCAGTAATAAAGGGGTTTAAATTCTGCATCTCTGTAGTAGCTCTTTACTTAAATTTTGCGTTAAACTTAAACTTTATATATGTTAAACATAAACGTTTCATTAAAGTGAATTAATTGTTTATTTCATTACATGCAGTTTTAATTCACATACAGTATTTCTTTAATGAGCTGGATCCAGTTTCTTAAAAAAACTTCTGCCTTCACTACACCTATGGCTTGGTTCCCAATCTACTCTCGCCTCTATTTACCCAGAATGTTTCTTGATTGTCTCATTTGTCATTTTCTCTGTTACCTGCTGCATGGGGCTGGAGATGTTGTGTCTCTTGGTAACATTGTACAGTGTAGCTACAGGAATGTTGAAGGCTCGGGCAGCTGGCTTTATCCCAAGATGTCCATCACGAACAAGATTCAGTGCAGTCTGTAAATACAAATTTTTGTAATTTAAACAAAACTATGCAAATGGAATTAAAATCTAAATATAACTGTAGAGACCACAGCATTCAAATGATTTTGTGTGAAAATATGGCTACATTTTAATACCAGGAACAGTGAAAATAAGTTTAATATCAGAGTCTAAGCAAGACCGAACAAGTAAGTCTTAGTGACACATTAATTAGTAAATATAAAAGTTCCCGGCTTGTTCCCCAAGCCGGGAAGACAGTGTAGATCTTTTACCTGAATAAACATTAATATTGTTATTGACACATTAGACACGATTTTTCCTTTTTAGGAGAGGAAGTCTTTTTCTGAAGTACAATAAATATATCATAGGTTCCATTTGTAGTAAATTCATTCCTAAAATTATCTAGATCAAAATGGCATGTGTTCTTTAACAGACAAAAAAAAATCTAATAAAGTTTACACTTTGTTTCTCCATATTGTTATTACTGATGTGAATTGAATTGACTGTGGTCAATTCAGTCACGGTAGCTTCAATGAGTGGGGGAAAGTAGCACCCCTAAATTAAACCTTGAAATTTTATTATCAATTTCTTAATTGCATACAGGCATCATTTGCCAAAAAAGGTATCAAGAGGCAGTGAGGGCTGTATTTACATACAGTTTTTCACCTTATTAACTCACTATGAGGTCGTGCTTTGAGTACTTTCGAATGCGCCGCGGAGGTGTTGGTCGCATAGAATCTGTAACTAGAGGTGTTGATGACTGAGAAGATCCAGCAGCATAAACACGATTCTGCGGCTCTCCACCAGCCAATCCAAGAAGGATAAGGCCTCCATCATCTTGCACATCCTGAAAAAAATTGCATTTGATGATAATGCAATGTGTAAAAGTTTAAGACTGCCTCTCGAACTGTAATCACTTTAGCAACATTACTCCTGAATAAATCATAATGAGACAAGGTTCAATGATAATCTTATCTAACATTTGATATTCATCTGCATGAAAGATAATTTGAATTTACAAACACTCATGCTGTTACATTTTGAAGGAGCACTTGAGACCTATGCTGAAGAATTCTGTAAGCTTGTTTGGTAATCATAATGGTGAAACAGTGTCAATTTTATTACACAGAAAAAATAATGTGTGGAATGATGATTTACAAAGCAAACATATGTATGTAGAATAATGTAAAATTAATAGAATATGGTACAGAAAATCACAAAAGAAGGCAAAAAATTAAAAAACCTGCATTAACAGAAAAAATAGTCCAACAAAAATGGAGACACTGTAGCAGACTAAGTTATCCTACAAAACCAGTATAGTATACCCAAATAAAAATCAACCGAGAAAATGTTAAAATTCTGTCTTGACTGTACTGTACTAAAATGTCCTAACTATAGTATCTTTTTTTTTTTAATAGTGTATAAATAGAATAACTGAACAGATATTAGAAACTGATATTTTACTTATTATTAGAGTACAGTAGTTTTAAATATTCAAATCAAATATATTACATAATACTTACCCGAGAGCTCCAACAAGACTTTGGCAAGCATTGGTATGGAAATTGAGTTGTTGATTTGTAGAACAATTTATTGGGAAACAATCAATGTAGGACTGCCAAACAAATTGTTTCAAGGAAAAGTTATAAAAATATATGAGTGAGTTTAGCTAGGTATACTGTATATATGAGCTGCCTCACATGGGCCAATAAGCCTTCTGCAGTTGCCTTTATTCTAATGTTTTGAATAAATGATTAGCAAGAACATTTAATTAAGGTATATACTATTTTTATTTTAAGGTATATAAATAGTCGAGCCTTACTATAGTGCTCTGAACAGATGTGGGTACATGCTGAGCACTTCCCATTCGCATCATAGTTCCTGAAGTGGTCAAGATGCTGGACATATTTTGATCTCCCATCTCTTCGCTCGCTTCGGTTACTTTCACTGCATGTGACAGTGGATCATCATCATCGTGACTTATACGGATTGTTGCTCTCGTTGCAGCAGATCTGTGATCTTCACGCATTTCAATGGACTCTTTGTGGATGTCAACCTCTTCTTCAGTTGTTAAGTATTCAGTAGCAGATTGATGACTTTGATGTTGGTGAAGGTGACTAGTCATAGGAGAAATTTCAACTGAAGTTTGAACATGAGAGTCTGAAACACTTGTACCATGTTCAAGTTTGATCTGTACTCTCTTCATAGTTCTAGTGTCATCCTCTGGGGTTCCCAGTCCACCCGTGTGTGTCTCCTCCAGCTCCACCTCCTCACACATTGCCATCAGATCTAAAGCTGATCCAGACTTTTTTCTCTCACCTGCAAAGGAGAATATTCCAGTATTAATAATGTACTCACCATTCTAGATTTCATGAAAATACCATATCTTTTGTTAATTCAGTGCAGTTCAATAAAAGGAGTACAGTAAACCAGAATATGAGTGCAATGCTTTTACAAAAGCCAAGTGGTTGAGTATTTTAGATATGACTTTTGGGACAGGGAATTTAGGACACTTACCTTGGGCACTGTGACCAACATGCTCGTCCACCTCATCATCGTCTAAATCATCCATACCAGGGTCCTCCTCATGGTAAAAGGTCATATCAGCCTTAGTGGTGGCACCCATGTGTTGCTGGTGGAGGCCTCCAGAGGCTCTCGAGTCTTCCAACCATGAATCTGCCAGCCCCATTTGGCTTAACCCTGTTCAAGGCCAGTGTGGTTAATTGTTAGTTAAATTATGCTTTTATTTAACACACTAACACCATAAATGTGTTTTTGTACATTTAATTTACATACAAGTCAGTCGCACATGATATTGGAGGCACCAAACAGTCGCCCTATAAATTATTATAGTCACACCTTTCAGGTGTTAATTGCAGCAGGTTGCTTTCGGGTCAGATCATGTGAAGTGACCTAGCTTTCTGCTAAGCTGATAATTGCAGCCGGTTAGCTGTTTTTCCATCAAACAAACCGCTATCTAGGTGGGGTAGGTAGATAGCCAGAGGCTATCTCCTGGAGGGTAGAGCTTAGCTCCCGGTCTTCCCATATATACCTGTGGAACTGTTCAAGTTCAAGGATGTTTATTGAGATAAGCAATAAATACATCTCAAAGGGATAGAGTAGCTTAGGCTATTTCTACCCCCCTCTACTTCAAGTCCCTCAAGGGGCGCACAAATTCAGTGAGTACAAATAGACAAATAACATATCGGAAATGTCGGAAATTTGACTCCTGAGCGTGATTTTTGAGCCGAATTCTGACTCTCTGCACCTATTTTCATTTTCAAATTACGACTTTTTATACTGAAAATATGCCAATTACTGAAAACGGCGAGGGGTCATATTTTGCCCAAACCCCCCTGCAGTTTTCAAAATATCGGAAATTTGACTCCTGAGCGTGATTTTTGAGCCGAATTCTGACTCTGCGCCTATTTTCATTTTCAAATTACGACTATTTATACCGAAAATATGCCAATTACTGAAAACGGCGATGGGTTCATCATTGAGTTTCTTAATATTAATAGCCCAAAGTAGCCCAACTTGCGTTCAAACTAGCCCAAAAAGTCGCAAGTAGCGAAATTAAAAATTTGGGAGCGTGGGGCTCTCAAAAGTAGCCCAATTCGCTACTTGTAGCCCAATCTGGCAACCCTGAATATATTGCTCAGTAGGCTCCAACTTTTTATTTTATTCATTAATATTGAATTCGTCATGTCTACTACCACTATCATACCTTTTTTTATTGTATAAACTGAATAACCGCTTCCTTATACTACCCGTCATTCTTTGTCACTATCTAAAATAGGTTGCACTATCTTATAAGATCACTGTAAATTCAATTGTACTTGAATTAATACGACTGGTCTCTGGCACATCAAGGTTAAATTGCTTTAAGAAATGCTATTGGGTCGAGAGGAGGGGGGGGGCCCCCCCCTAAGCAGTGTCCTCACTGCTTAAACAATACAATATCACATTGACGTTGGTAGTCAGCGGGGTTCGTGCCCCCTAGTACAGTTACAGCCAGCTGGGGCTACCCACTGCACTCTCAACATCCCCAGCGTGCACCAGCCACACACTGTTGTATGATGGTCGCTATCCTCCTGTGCTAGATAAGATAACCAGTTTCACAAGTATATATATACGGGAAAACGAGTATCCCAAAGTGCTTGTTAAAGCCAAACCCAGCTGAACCAACATTTAAAACATTGAGAAACTGGGAATCTATTCCTCCCCCACGTCCTCCCTCTCCTGAATTACTGCAGAAAGCAGCAGGGCCTTAATAATTAACTGTCCCGCGGTTAATTGTGCACAATTGTGCAGCTATACCCAGTACATGTACTGAGCATAGCTGTACATGTACCCGGGTATAGCTGTACATAGTACCCGGGTATAGCTGTACATAGTGCCCGGGTATAGCTGCACATAGTACCCGGGTATAGCTGCACATAGTGCCCGGGTATAGCTGCACATAGTACCTGGGTATAGCTGCACATAGTACCCGGGTATAGCTGCACATAGTACCCGGGTATTATACCTTCATTAAGACGTACACCAAGCTGACCCAAATTTTTCCTAAAGTATTTAGCCAAATCAGTTTGTGTAAACCATTAAAACTGTTTGACGCGCGGATAATTTTTGTCCCGTTTAAATGATGGAATCCAGAAAGGTGCAAATGTAGTTTTCTATTTAATATCTGAAACAATTCAATCAAAACTATATTTTGGAAGATAGAATTAATATTCTAACGAAACTACGCCTTACTGATAAATTACACGTTTATTTGATTTTAGGTAATATATATATGTGCAGTCTCCTCGAAATCTTAATTTACCTCAAACACGAGAACCAGCTGCTCGTACTCCCTCTCACAATTTCCCAGAAATCCAGACGCTAATTTCGTGACCTCAAGACTCCTCAATTTGGAGCCAATGACCAACTGGTCCCCGAAAGCAGAGCTCCACAATATATTTGTACAAATACAATATGCAAAACAATAAACATAGTTCATGTTTCAAAAGGATAGTGGCGGCGAACACTCACGCACTCTACTCCAACTTCCACGACAAAAACAGCAAGTATGCTGCCATTTAAAAGACGCGGAAAATTACATACAAAGGCAATGCATTTACAGGAAACGTTTTATTTTAGAATTCACAACAGTTGATTTTTAGCCGCTGATTCACGAAACTGTCACAGGCACAAATTACCATTATGGACAGTAATGTAGAATTTTACATTTAAGACCATATCTACTATATAATAACTCAATTATTAGAGAATTGAACATCCATAAGCAGTAAACGTTTTCTCTAGCGGCATCTGGTAGTGTTTTCTGACGTCAACACACGTCATCCGTATGTGTGGCTATCATTGGTTGGCAGCCCTGTACCGTCTCATGGCCAACTGTTACGCTCCAATATTTTCCTATTCTTACCACGTGACACACACTTTCTAACTAAAACAAACACACACACACACACATATAAAACTCCTTATATTAATCGTGTATATGGCGCCTTCAAATTAATACCCAGTATTACATTTGAAAAGACAAGAGCCCGGCCCAGTTAGGAAGAGAAGGATATCAGGATCACGCCCTGGGTGACAGTACGGGGGAACTTCCCGTGTCTCATATACCGGCACCCAGATCCCACCCAAAACAACTGTTAACAATTGTTTTTACAAAGTTCAACGGTAAAACACAGAGGTCCTCACAATGAACGCCAACTCAGCTGTGAGAGCTACAGACCACAAGCTGGTGTATGGGTAACTGTCCTGCGAGATGTTGACCTATCACACAGCAAGGCTCTGCACAACTGTAACTCTTCGTGAAGTACTGGGTATAGCTGTACATGTACCTGGGTATAGCTGCACATGTACCCAGGTATAGCTGCACATGTACCCAGGTATAGCTGCACATGTACCCAGGTATAGCTGCACATGTACCTGGGTATAGCTGCACATGTACCTGGGTATAGCTGCACATGTACCTGGGTATAGCTGCACATGTACCTGGGTATAGCTGCACATGTACCTGGGTATAGCTGCACATGTACCCAGGTATAGCTGCACATGTACCCAGGTATAGCTGCACATGTACCCAGGTATAGCTGCACATGTACCCAGGTATAGCTGCACATGTACCTGGGTATAGCTGTACATGTACCTGGGTATAGCTGCACATGTACCCAGGTATAGCTGCACATGTACCCAGGTATAGCTGCACATGTACCCAGGTATAGCTGCACATGTACCCAGGTATAGCTGCACATGTACCCAGGTATAGCTGCACATGTACCCAGGTATAGCTGCACATGTACCCAGGTATAGCTGCACATGTACCCAGGTATAGCTGCACATGTACCCAGGTATAGCTGCACATGTACCCAGGTATAGCTGCACATGTACCCAGGTATAGCTGCACATGTACCCAGGTATAGCTGTACATGTACCCAGGTATAGCTGCACATGTACCCAGGTATAGCTGTACATGTACCCAGGTATAGCTGCACATGTACCCAAGTATAGCTGCACATGTACTGGGTATAGCTGCACATGTACCCAGGTATAGCTGCACATGTACCCAGGTATAGCTGCACATGTACCCAGGTATAGCTGCACATGTACCCAAGTATAGCTGCACATGTACCCAAGTATAGCTGCACATGTACCCAAGTATAGCTGCACATGTACTGGGTATAGCTGCACATGTACCCAGGTATAGCTGCACATGTACCCAGGTATAGCTGCACATGTACCCAGGTATAGCTGCACATGTACCCAAGTATAGCTGCACATGTACTGGGTATAGCTGCACATGTACCCAGGTATAGCTGCACATGTACCCAAGTATAGCTGCACATGTACCCAAGTATAGCTGCACATGTACCCAAGTATAGCTGCACATGTACCCAAGTATAGCTGCACATGTACTGGGTATAGCTGCACATGTACCCAGGTATAGCTGCACATGTACCCAGGTATAGCTGCACATGTACCCAGGTATAGCTGCACATGTACCCAAGTATAGCTGCACATGTACTGGGTATAGCTGCACATGTACCCAGGTATAGCTGCACATGTACCTGGGTATAGCTGCACATGTACCTGGGTATAGCTGCACATGTACCCAGGTATAGCTGCACATGTACCTGGGTATAGCTGCACATGTACCCAGGTATAGCTGCACATGTACCTGGGTATAGCTGCACATGTACCTGGGTATAGCTGCACATGTACCTGGGTATAGCTGCACATGTACCTGGGTATAGCTGCACATGTACCCAGGTATAGCTGCACATGTACCTGGGTATAGCTGCACATGTACCCGGGTATAGCTGCACATGTACCAGGGTATAGCTGCACATGTACCTGGGTATAGCTGCACATGTACCCAGGTATAGCTGCACATGTACCCAGGTATAGCTGCACATGTACCTGGGTATAGCTGCACATGTACCCGGGTATAGCTGCACATGTACCTGGGTATAGCTGCACATGTACCTGGGTATAGCTGCACATGTACCTGGGTATAGCTGCACATGTACCCAGGTATAGCTGCACATGTACCTGGGTATAGCTGCACATGTACCCGGGTATAGCTGCACATGTACCCAGGTATAGCTGCACATGTACCCAGGTATAGCTGCACATGTACCAGGGTATAGCTGCACATGTACTTATCTTTATGAAAATTTAACATAATAAACATAAAGGAGCCGACAAGAGAAACTAACACTATATGATCTCTAACAATGCTGGCCTTAAGGAACAAATCCACGAGGGCCATGACCTTAAGGAACTTGAAGGAATACTAAGTACAATCAAGATAGTTCATTTTATTCTTTGGAAAAAAAATACGAACTTTGAAAGGCAATTAAGGTGAATAATACGTGCACAAGTGGAGAAATAACAAGTTACTGCAATTGCAGACAAGACACACACACAAACTCCTATGTTGATAACACGGACACAAGAGCGGAGGACGGGAGGAGGAAGAGGAAAAAGAGATATTATATATATATATATATATATATATATATATATATATATATATATATATATATTAGAGGGAGAAAGGATTCCATCTATCTCTCAGTATTTAAGAGACAAGGATGCTTATAGATCACATGAGAGCTAATTAGTTAACATTACATATAACCAATACAGTAGATGTAATGTATCCAAATAGTAGTCAAAACATTATCTTTCCATTCTTTTAAATGTTTTTAGTTGCATCTTCCATCGAGTTATGACAAGCAAACTTTTCACAATCTTCAATAAATATCCTCTGCTTATACAATATATTTATTCTCAAAATTGTTACAATCACACGAGTGATTGTCAATAAGTGCCTCTTGTTTATTTATCTTGTAACAAGATACAATTCCTTCTGCGCGCGCACATGTAATTCACTGCATTTTGAAACTTGTTATTACGAAATACTATTTAGGTCAAAATTATCAAATTATGGCCAGAGTGAATAATGAGTTTCTTCCTAGTTCCAAATATTTACGTTCAAGACCAACCCCCCATCCCCCAGGCGTCTCCTCACATCTGGTGATGAAACACACCAATGTATGTTTGATTTCCCAAGACCACGACAAGACGTGCCTAGTTATTCCCCTGTTGTGTGTGTAGGGTAATAGTTAATATCTTGCAGCTATGAAAGGAGGCTAGATAAACTGATAACGTACCACAAAATACTATTGTTTATTACAGTTAATGGCAGCCTATCTCATTGTACTATCAGCAAGAACACTAGTTAAATATTTAAATATAACCAAAGAATATATGTCATTTTCAATTCGCTTTTTTATACTTATTTCTCCCTATAATGGAATGTTTATGAAGGGAAGATTAACACAATTCCAGGAGTAACCCACGAGGTGGCAGCACCTCTGCCAGCTACACCATTACTGAAGCAGCTACCGTGTGTGCACTCCCAAATACTAAGCTACTCCAATGAATGAAAAGTCGAACTGCGGTCGCAGGCTTGGGTACAAATATTACTGGCACTATGGTACAGGTGTTCATGATAATGACACCAAGTGTAAGGTGTTATGTTAAGGTCCCTCACCATCACCCATTATGTTCTTGGTTGTCCCTCAATTATTGTATATAGAAACACTGAGATAAGGACTGTTCCTGAACAAGTAGCCCGGATGTGTCACAACGGAAACGTTGAAGATACTCTGGAGCGATATAAGATTATGGCACCGAGATTGTAACAACATACTGCATGTGTAAAGGAAGAAATGTATATGTTTATCACTCAAAATGTTCTGTAAAATGTTTATTGTTTGTGAGGTGTTATATATAGGAACGACGTTGTACTGAATGGGGTGAGAATAGCTTGAGCTGCCTCGTCCCTTTGTGTGTTTTATACCTCAATAGATATTTAAATTTCAGTTAAAAAACAAACTGCGGCCGATGAGATTAAAAGTGCAAGTAGAAGCGGTTAAGGAGAATACCGGGTGAAGCAGCATGTGGCCGGGTGACTCAGGTGAGCACATCTCGCCCTCAACAAGCATCATCATCACCACAGCTCCGGATCACACCCGCTTCTGCGTCCCGGCTGCACCTCCCATCACAACACGTGCTTCTCTTGCCCCCACCTCTCCCCTAGTACACTAATCACTCCACAAGTCCTTTTATAACTGATCCCATTAAAAAAGTAATAAATTAAGTTACACAAAAATAAAGGAACAAACATATAACGATAAGAGTTCGCAAGTGTTCCAAAAAGGATAAACAAAATGCGGGAGCGAGATTGTTGATAAAATAATAGTGGCAACTGTGGCGGGAGCTCCTCCTCCTGCCGTGGCGTTACTTGGGAGTGGAGTGGAGCCAACGTTGAACATTGACGCCGCACACCCCGACCAGCACACACACGCCTGCTGCACCTTCGTCAACCCTCGCGCGGGCTTCAACTACTCACTCACCTCTAAGGAACCTTGTATCACCCACTACACCCAAAAATACAAAAGAGGGTTGACGAAGAGCAATTATTGTAGATCTGAGTCCAATCAAGTATACAAATAATTGCAAGCCACAATTAAAGTGTGCTAAAGAAGTCAGTGGTCATTATTACTAGTGGACCAAGTAGCATCTCTTGATAAGAAGCCATCGACCAAGACTGAATACGAGGTCCACAGCATCCCTCTTGGGAGTGTTACACCTCACGACCACAGCTGCTCGTCTCCAGGGAACACCCTACCAGCTAATCACGCCAGGTAAGAGAACAATGTACAGTCTACAATGTTGTCTAATTGACATGGATGCCTTAGCGCCGTGTTTCCCTCTCAGTTTCATTATAAAAACTCCTACGGGCTCACCATAGCCCGTGCTACTTGGAACTTAGTAGCGAATCTAACAACAACAACATTCTCAGTTTCCAGTAACGACATTTTTTGTATCATAATTTGCCTTTCATCCTCACGTGTGATTTGTCTATGGTAAAGTGTGGTAATCTGTAGCGGTTACCATCATAACATGCTCGGAAAGAATATCGCGTGACAACGGCGATAAACACATTATATGTCAAATTGAATGTTAAGAATCCGCGCGGCCGCCACCAGTGTTAACTCTACGATTAAGGTACATTCTCCATTCTTCAACACAGTTTTCATATAATGACCGGAAACTTTTATGTAAACAGACCCAATAAGTAATAAGACTGATAAAGTATATTTGTCAGACAAGTATAAAAGTATTTAGTTACACTTATGTTTCATGGTGTTGGCAAGTGTCCAAGTGAGCAGCAGGTGGTACCAACACAGGCTGTGTGTATTCCAGCCAGCCCCGGCCTCTAAATAAAGTTACCTTCACCACCAACACCACCAAACTGGTTGACAATATATATATTAGTAACCAAATACCTTTGTTTAAACCACACTGGTTCTCTATAATTATGCTGGCTTAGCACTTTCTCCCGATACCTATAATGTAAACAAAATAATACTAAAACAACGGGCGGATTACTGTATTAAATACCTCACTGCAGTGGCAGCGTTGACTTGTGTATACCTGAGACGGGTATACTTGTGTGACATTCCACTTGGAGGTGTAAGGATACAGTTTACACGCGAGACGTGCAGGCAGTGTAGAGGTGTGTGTGTGTGTGTATGGTGGGATAAGTGGCTGTCAATGTCGGGGTTTGTCAACACAACTTGGCGGGTGACCTTGACGGAGCCGCCCCGCCAAGAACACTAAACCCGCCACCTGCTAAACCTCACCCTTCACCTGCTCATAGATCATCTTCACTGTCCATCGACCCTTCAAATCATATTTTTTCTGAACACAGCTTACACCTGTACTCAACTCTGTAACACATCGTATAGATCAGGGAAGCAGTTCACTACTAACCTTTATATAGATCTAGGCTGCTCTAGGTTAAATATACATATCAAATAAATTCTCAAAAATCTTAAATCGGAGGAGACAGGTCCCTGGCGGCCCACAGGTTCATTCATCTCTAGAGGATACATCACTCCTATCACTTGGCTATAAGAGGGGGTTCTCAAGCTGCCCACCATGTAAATTTAGGTGGAGGTCTAAAAGAGGAAATTAAGGTATTTTTGCGATAAGAAAATATATATGTGATCGTGGGAAATCCTGCTTGTCTTGACACACATTCTCAGCATAGACGAAAATGGTCTCCCGTGATCTGGTTGTATTATTTATTTGCTGCTATGAATGAGCGATCGAGGTCAATAGGAGAGTGGCCAGGTGAGTGGCCCGGGGTTCACACGCCAGCCGGGGCGATACTGCCTCCACCTGGCCATTACCTCTTTCACATAGCGGCCTTGTTAATGCCCCCCCCCCCCCTTACACTCCGTAAAGGTCCCATCTGGTGAATACCAGCATTATCCTCACTTTAATAAGACTTAATCGAAATCCTCAGATTAGGCAAAATTGTAATTAATTTTGTCAATAAAGATGTTAATAATAAATAAGTCTGGTGGCATAACCTTTACACTGCCTCAACTTGTGGCTCCCTACATGTGGCACAGAGGCCCCCAGGGGCCCCCTCACGGCCAGTCTGGGAACCAGTGCTCTACATGCTTGACCTACAACAATATTTTGGCTCACTTCTCCGCAACCTAACTTTTTTTTTAAGTAAAGAACGCGAGTGGACACAAACAGCGACCACACTACAAAAACAAAGCTGAGTCGATATTCGACCTCCCTGGCGACGAAGCTTTAGCGTGAGTTGTTCAGCTGGCACAAGCTCTAGAATGTACACTGGTGAAGTGTTACTAACACACGGCAACAATACTACCACACACCGTGTACAACCTCTCATGACCAAGAGCACACGCACCATGAGGCGGGGTTGTGAAGAGTGAGGCGTGTCTGCCTCACACACTCATACACGCGATAAAACACCTAAATTATTGGGATCGTCTCAAAGCTCTCCAAATGTACTCACTAGAAAGAAGACGAGAGAGAGATCAAATAATATACACCTGGAAGATACTGGAAGGCCAAGTACAAAATCTACACAGTATAATAACAACATACTGGAGTGAACGATATGGAAGAAAATGCAGAATAGAACCTGTGAAGAGCAAAGGTGCCATAGGCACAATCAGAGAACACTGTATAAACATCAGAGGTCCGCGGTTGTTCAACACCCTCCCAGCGAGCGTAAGAAATATTGCCGGAACAACCGTGGACATCTTCAAGAGGAAACTAGATTGTTTCCTCCAAGGAGTGCCGGACCAACCGGGCTGTGGTGGGTATGTGGGCCTGCGGGCCGCTCCAAGCAACAGCCTGGTGGACCAAACTCTCACAAGTCAAGCCTGGCCTCGGGCCTGGCTTGGGGAGTAGAAGAACTCCCAGAACCCCATCAACCAGGTATCACACGCCCTCACACCTCCACAAATGCGAAGACAAAAACATTGTGAGGCTGCACACACTGGTGAGGCTACAGGGATGGCGAGGGGCTGATGCCGGGTACACCACCTCTCACACCCACAGTATATCAGCTTTGTCAAGAACTTCCTGCACTCCCTCCTCCCCTGCATCACCCACCATGCCCACCACCTCCCCTGCACCACACACCATGCCCACCACCTCCCCTGCACCACCCACCATGCCCACCACCTCCTGCTGGAACACCTGGGACAGTGATAGAGAATAACTGCATTAATAATAACTATGTGCCGTCACGCTGGCTACACATTCCTGTGGAGGTGCGCCTGGGCTGTGGACGGCTGCCCCCAGCGGCCACCATACCCAGGACGCCGCTGGCTCCGCCTTGAGTCACCGTAAGTGATTCAGCGTTACTCTTGGCTAGTGTGGTTAGTCTCGCTGGTATGTAAACGAGGGGGTAACACCTAGACGGTGTGCCCTTCACCCCAGTGCCAGCGGTGCCAGCACGCAGACAGGCACTACACCAACAGCCCCGCTCTTGTGCCAGGCAAGTCCACTACGGGATCACCATAGCCCGTGCTACTTTTGGAACTTTTGCTCCCAGTAGCTGAATCTGAAACAAGAAGAAGAAGCCGCCGATAATGACCCGCCTGCCGCACACATTATTACACCACACAAGTACTATATACCGTGAAAATGGTGAATGGATCAAGCGGCCTCGCGAGTACCAGTTGATTCAGCAGCAGGAATGTCAGGCAGACATTCGTGCAGTAGTGTACACCACACACTATGTGCCAGCCCGCACCCCACACACCTCTACACCAACTTCTACCTGCTTGATGGCGTTCTGGGAGTTCTTCTACTCCCCAAGCCCGGCCCGAGGCCAGGCTCGACTTGTGAGAGTTTGGTTATATATTTATATATATTACAACTTTACAAACAGTGACTTTGACACCACACAAGCCTACACATCTCTTATGACCAGGAGTATATGACTCACCAACACTATCTGAGAGAACCTGAAAGGAATTATTTAGGCTTTGTTTAATATTGGGCAAAACATATATATATATGATAGTGTATTTAAGGGGTGGGGGGGGGGTAATGGGGAGACGTGGCAATGGGATAAAGGAATGTTGTTGTTGTTGCTTGGGAACCTAGATACTGCTACTGGGAATCAAAAGTTGCAAGTAGCACGGGCTATGGCGAGCCCGTAATGAACTGTGAGCTGGTACAGGAGCGGGGCTGTAACTGAGGGGAGGGAGGGAAGTGGGAGAGAGAGAGAGGAACGGGTGACATGACCCGTTCCTTGCTCTCACAAGCACTCTTACTACAGTACGAGCTGCTGACCAACACAGCAGACGATTACCGTGTGTGGAGGGCGTGGAGGGCAGGGAGCCAGGTGTGTGTGTAGGGCGTGGAGGGTAGGGAGCCAGGTGTGTGTGGAGGGCAGGGAGCCAGGTGTGTGTGAAGGGCGTCGAGGGCAGGGAGCCAGGTGTGTGTGAAGGGCGTGGAGGGCAGGGAGCCAGGTGTGTGTGAAGGCCACGTGCAGCCTGACCCAGTTAACTGTCGTCCTCCTGGACCTGCACTAACAACACTCCACAACACAAATAAAGTTATTCACTTGAACACTGCCGAACACTTCATATCATGTGCACTTTTAGAAATGAAAAGGGTTTATTACTTAAAATAAAGTATAATATATATATATATATATATATATATATATATATATATATATATATATATATATATATATATATATATATATATATATATATAATTTATTTAAAGTAATAAACCCTTTTCATAAGTTTGGTGAAGGAGTGGAAGTAAGGATTACGAGGCTGCACTAACGTATGGAGTTGCAGCCAATGAAGAAGGAGAGGAGGAGAAGAGCCGTGTAATACCTGAGGCCAGGTGATGGGAGAGACGGCCGCTACACGGCACGCGGCCGGGGGACTCCTGCCCTCCCAAGATAAAGCACTTACTGGTAATGAGAGATAAATGTCGCGTGGTTGTAATTATGCACTTTAGTGTCCCCAACCTCGCTACTGGCGCTCCACCTGGCCAGCTGGTCCTCGGGTGATCAACACTTCCCTCCACGAGGCCTCCCAGTACCCACCAGTTCCCTCTTAGCCCCCTCTACAGCTACCATTGTGTGTGTGTGTGTGTGTGTGTGTGTGTGTGTGTGTGTGTGTGTGTGTGTGTGTGTGTGTGTGTGTTCGAGACGCCGCTGACAGTTCATCTAACTCGAGCACCAGTCTTGTGCGTGTGAGTCACACGCACATGATCACATTTTATCTTGTCACAGATAAAAGTTAAAAGAATACACAAGGCACCTTTATACCCCCCCCCCCCCGTCGACGCTGACGTACTAAGGTGCATAGTTATACCCGCTGGTGCCTCACAGGGCTCTGGCACAGGGTAAGTGGTGGTCCACTACGGGCTCGCCATAGCCCGTGCTACTGCAACTTTTGGTTCCCAGTAGCGGAATCTAAAACAACTAAAACAACGGTCGGGGATTGAACGCCGACCTGCATGAAGCCAGACCGTCCAGCTTAAGTGGTTTGAAAAGAGCGGGAACCACACTAAATAAAACGCCTGATGAAGTAGCAGAAGACAGAGGGAAGCAGATTATTAGGTGAAGAGTGAGAGGCGGCGACACAGCGAGTCTTGGCGTACACAAGGTGTACACAAGAACACAATGTGCGAGGTGTGTACGGGCAGGTAGTCAGGTCACACCTTGTGTTCTCCAACACTGGCTGTGTCGCCGGCTCTCTCACTCTTCACCTAATGCTCTGCTTCCCTCTGTCTTCTGCTACTTCTTCAGGCGTTTTATTAACACGAGAAGAGTTCAATTATAATGCAACAGGTGCAAGAAGGCTAGCAGGCGGGGCATAGAGCGCCAGGCCTCTCTACCCAGTAGTCACCTCTTAGGTGAATACCCTCTAGGAAGGTAGACAGGGAGAGGATCTGGGCACGAAGACCGGGGTATACTAGTTGTGGCGGGCAGGTGGTGGCGCCCATATGACCTCCACCCTCACCCCTCACCACTGCACCAACACAACCTCTCCTCACTCTCCCTCACGTATTGCCTCTACACCTGTTTGGACTTCATTGTCATACTGTAACTGCATAACTCTGAATTATTTCACTAGCAAAGTGCCCACTAATCCCAGCACTAGACGCTGAGGGGAACAAAGACAGTCCGAAACGCTAACTAGGGTCATGGACTAGAACAAGTCTTGGAAGCCACCTCCATCCACAACTTCACGGCCAGATTCTACCAAGACTTATAACACAACGGGTACAACACACTAGTAACTGTGAGGCTTCACTTCCTGCGGCCAGCTGTGTGTGCAGGAAGTGAAGGAATGTGTAGCTATGACCCCTGTCCCCTCCCCCCCCACCTCGCCGCCCACGGGACGGGTATTAGGTGCATAGTAAATGAACCGGCGGCGTGATGACCCGAGGTGACCTACCTGGCCCCCGGGGGCGTGACGTCACGAGTCGTCAGGCTTCTCCCCCCCCCCCCCTGCACCATCCAGTACGTCTTACTCCAACACACATGTTTCCCCTGTCCCCTGTTGACCGTTCCTGGCACGTGTCTGAGGAGGTCACTCCTGCGTCACGGTGCTCCGCGTGACGCTGTCAACACTGCATCACTCCCACCTTTACATTTCATCATACTGAGGTACAAGTGCATTGATGCCGCTTCCCTAAACCACCTGGTTGATGGGGTTCTGGGAGTTCTTCTACTCCCCAAGCCAGGCCCGAGGCCAGGCTTGACTTGTGAGAGTTTGGTCCACCAGGCTGTTGCTTGGAGCGGCCCACAGGCCCACATACCCACCACAGCCCGATTAGTCCGGCACTCCTTGGAGGAATAATTCTAGTTTCCTCTTGAAAATGTCCACGGTTGTTCCGGCAATATTTCTTATATTATAACGGTTCACCTGAACGGTTATACAGTCATTCCCTGTAGCATGAGGCGGCGGCGCTCCCGACACACCACACACGGGCCCGGTCATAACCATCCTCACAACTCCAGGAGGGAGGGAGCCGGTGGCTGAGCGGACACAACACTATACGCGTGATCCTGTGGTCCCGGGTTCGATCCCGAGCGCCGGCGAGAAACGATGGGCAGAGTTTCTTTTACCCTGATGCTCCTGTTGCCTAGCAGTAAATAGGTACTTGGGAGTTAGTCAGCTGTCAAGGGCTGCTTCCTGGGGGTAGAGGCTTGGCCGAAGACCGGGCCGCGAGGACACTAAAGCCCCGAAATCATCTCAAGATAACCTCTCACATGTATCACACGCGCGCCAACACAAAAAAATAAAATCGCGGTAAAACAAGTTAGCTAGAGAGGAAGGTGAAGCAAGTGAGGCGGAATGAACCCGCGTGGTGAGGTCCAACACCGGCGGCGGCCGTCAATTATTCTGCAAGAAACGTCCATAAAGTGGCGGCATGTATATACAGGAAGCATCACCACCCACACCTGAGGAGTAACACCCGGGTGCTGGTGACAGGGTCTTGGCCAACACTTTACCCATCACTCCAGCTAACATTATGACCAACAACGGCACGCCCGCCCCGCTCACACACACACAACACTCCTCAACCCTCACTATCATGGAGCTATGTTTATGTATGAGATGGCGTGGGAGACACACGCAGATACACAAGAGGGAAGGAAGGGGGGAGAGGGAAGGAAGGGGGGAGAGGGAAGGAAGGGGGGAGAGGGAGGGAGGGAGGAACACACACACACACACACATGATAGAGCCCAGTAGGCTCAGAAATCTGTACACCAGTTGATTGACGGTTGAGAGGCGGGACCAAAGAGCCAAAGCTCAACCCCCGCAAGCACAATTAGGCGAGTACAATTAGGTGAGTACACACGAGCCGAAACTTAACCCCCCCCCCGCAAGCACAATTAGGTTAGTACACACACACCTAGCGGCTGAGTGGACAGCGCTCTGGGGTCGTAGCCCTAATGGCCCAGGTTCGATCACAGGCAGAGGCAGAAACAAATGAGGAGAGTTTCTTTCATCCTGATGAACCTGTTCACATAGCACTAAATAGGTACCTAGGAGTTTGACATCAGCTATGGGCTGCTTCCTGGGAATGTGTGTGTGTGTGTGTGTGTGTGTGTGTGTGTGTGTGTGTGTGTGTGTGTGTGTGTGTGTGTGTGTGTGTGTGTGTGTGTGTGTGTGTGTGTGTGTTAGAGAGAAATATATGAAGTAGACATAATGGAGTAAATATAAAATTGGTCAGAAAGGCGGGGTCCAAGAACTAATACCTCGATTCTGCAAATCCAAGTAGTAAATATAAATAGTAAACACACACACACACACGCCTAGAGACAGAGCAAACAATGGGGAAGTGTGGTTGGTGCACTCTTGTGGCGCGTTTATTGAACGACCTCAACTATTCGTGTTTGTTGGACAAGCAGGATAGTAATACCTGCCGCAGTAATTATTACTGCGGCAGTCGACCGTAGTAGTAATGAGGTGTAGAGGAGAGCCAATGTCCCCCATGACGAGGGTGTCACCCACTGCACCATCTCTGCCTCAGGCAGGTGATGGTGGGACACAATACTGCTGACACAACACACACCATCTTCATGCACACACACCATAATAAACCTACTAAAATAAACGTACAATGACTGCAAGAAACTTGGTGTTCCAAGATGAAGTTTGCGTCTTCAACAAGCACGCTTACCCTGCCATACAAGGCAAGTGAGGAAGCTTACAACATCAAACCGTACCTGCTCGATAACAGTTTCACAAGTTTATATAAAGGCCAAGTTCACTCATCAGAGGCACCTTGAATATGCTCCACCTTTTTGTTGTTGGATGGCGTGTCCCCATCCGTTCTCAGACTTGGAGACAAGGCACAGAGCCGTGGCCCATGTCGCGTGGTCCTGTCTGGACCTGTCACTGCGGCAGTGTACAGCACCAGAGAGAAGTATGAGGCTTTACAGTAACGTCAAAGGACAACCTTCCAAGGTGCGCCACCGGGCCAAACTTTGTGGACAACTTTTTTTTTACATCAATTAAAATACAAGACAGTCGGCAGAAACGTCACACTGGCTGTAACATTCTTAACAATATCACTCCATCAGTAATCATTCATTGCTCGACTAACCCGCACTTGGAACATGTTCTCTCAACAAGTTGTTATTCGAGAAATCAAGTTAACTGACCCTGTGAGCGCTCAGGTCCACAGACTAGTCCAGCTTCACCCTGTACCTTCACGACTGTAGCATAACATTATATACACTTTACACCAATAATAATACATTTACTAGATTATTTTACACGACAATGCTTCAAAATGAGCTGATGTAGGTTAACAGTTCCCAACAGTATTGATACCTGACCATCAATATTTATCTTATTGAAGCCAAGTCTTGCCTCAGAGACGGAGGATGTTTCCTCAGTAAAGAAGGTGATGAGGCTGTGCTACACTTGTACTCGGAGAGAATGCCAAACATTTACCCAAGGACAGAAGTACTGGGCCAGTCCGCAATGTGGACCACTGACTAGGGTGCCACGGGGCCCAGGGGCGGCACCTCCCCAGGACACACACATCAGGTGTAACAGAACACGCACGGTCCTCACGCTGCCTCGTGTAAACATGCAATATTAAAATTTTACATTTTATCTGTTACTATCTGTTACCAACTCTAAATACCTCCTGCGATTAATAGTTCCTTATCAGTTTGTGTTTGCTGGCGTGCCAGACTCGGGGTCTTCCGCTCTATTTCATTCCAACCAGAAAATATATATTTGACAACAAAGGCCACATTACACAAATGATCATGGTCAGCCGGCGCCCAATGACATGCGCTGACATCACAAGACCAGTCACCCGAGCACGGCACCGTTTGCCAAGTCTTACCACACATGTCGACTTAAATGTCGAGGCAGACTACACATAAAGGCTACCTGGGCCAAATACGGCGATTGATCCGCTCTTGAGGTAGCGCTAACACAGAGAAGAGCGGGGTGTGCGAGGCCTCACCCAGGGACAACGGTAGCGGGAAGAGTCCCACGGCAGGCAGGCTGTCTGGTGTGGTCTTGCTCCCGCCAGCCATCCCCGTCACCCCAACTTACCGCTACACACTCCACCACGGGTATGGGTCACCACGGGTATGGGGTCACCACGGGTATGGGTCACCACGGGTATGGGTCACCACTGAACTCGTCACACCTACCCCCATCAAGACCACCCCATCCGTCCACACCGGACACTCCCGCTCAACACCCATTCCACGGATAGGAAAGTAACAGGAAAATGAAAGAGTATTGCTTAATTACTCTTCTAATGTACCAGTCAACAAGTAAGACATTGTAAGTACAGACCTACAGGGAAGGGGAAGGGAACTATGAGGAGAAAGCGCCAAGCCATTACGACTACATAGCACTGGGAAGGGATCAGGATAAGGATTTGGGGTGGTGCCCAACCACTTGGACGGTCGGGGATTGAACACCGACCTGCATAACGCGAGACCGTCGCTCTACCGTCTAGCCCAAGTGGTTGGGCTCAGGACAATACAAATTACTATACTAGACAAGTGAGCATCACCTACTGGTGATGACAGAGACCCTACTGAGGAAACACATACAATACGCTACACTAGTCTACACACCCATGAGGAGCCTGGTCTCTACCCAAGTCTCCCCTCTTCCTTGCTCAACATACCACGCTCCCCTCGCTCACATCTGGACCACACTCCACATCCCAATAATGCTTCCCTAAGTGAATATCTCTTACGATGGCGTGGGGCCGCTTGGTGCTGCAGCTTCTCAGCCTTGCCGAGGTCACCACAACATCCACCACTCTCACGCCGGCTCCCACTCATTTATTGAAAACTTTCCTGTTCAAATTTTCCTATTCAAACTTTCCATTTTCAACTAAGATCTTGTTCAAAACTTCCTACAGTGTAGCAGCAACAAGTGTAACATCAATACTTTGAACACTACTAGTCCCAGGACCCTCGCCCCCCCCCCCCCCCTACATGGCTCACTATTCCACTCCCTTCACACTGCAATGATGGTTAATGTTTAATTTAGTTGACATGTCCAGTTGAGAATCATGTGTTAACCCCGACACTTGACCTTCACCTACATTGTTAAGAGGAAGCCGCCGATACCAGAGAGTGATAAACACGCATCATTATTATCACTTGTAGTTGCATGATAAAACACAGCGACGCACAGTTAAACACATGTTGACCAGACCACACACTAGAAGTTGAAGGGACGACGACGTTTCGGTCCGTCCTGGACCATTCTCAAGTCGATTGTGATTCTATAGTTAAACACATGTCAAGTTTGTTCAATGATAGTTGGCAGGAGACGAAAGAAACACTATAAACTCCATGGCAAGGCTCCATGGCAGGCTCCCCCATGGCAGGCTCCCCTATGGCAGGCTCCCCCATGGCAGGCTCCCCCATGGCAGGCTCCCCCTGGCAGGCTCCCCCATGGCAGGACCCCATGGCAAGGCCCCATGGCAAGGCCCCCCCATGGCAGATGGGGAGGGTATATGAAGGTGAGGTTGGGAGGGGAGCCCTGACCCACCCTGCACCTGACAGGAAAGCTCTCTCTCTCTGGGAAACAAATGCAGACCCCTTGTCGAACCCTTGTCTCTTAAAAGGAGAAATGCTTGGAGTGACTCTGTGTACATGCGGCTCAGGCTTGGGTACAAATATTACTGGGAATATGGGATAAATGTTCATGGTAATGACACGAAGTGTAAACTATGTGGTATGTTAAGGTCTCACACCCTTGCCCATTATATTCTTGATTGTCCGTTGATTAATGTATATAGAAACACTGAGATAAGGACTGTTCCTGAACAAATAGCCTGGATGTGTCACAACGGAAAGGTTGATGATATTCTTGAGAGATATAAGAATTTTGCACCAAGATTGTAATATTTTGTTGAATTATCTGCAGGTGTCTTGCAAATTGTCTATACAGTATACCTAGGTCATAAAAGTATTTGTGTGTACGTCTGATACCATACTACTTGTGAAGGAGGAAATGTATATGTTTATCTCTCAGAATGTTTGGTAATGTGTTTATTTGTGATGTGTGTCTGTATATATTAACACGTTGTACTGAATGGGGTGAGAATAGCTTGAGCTACCTCATCCCTTTGTGTGTATTTTACCTCAATAAACTCATTTCAATTTCAATTTCAATTTCAATTGTCGAACCCCCAACAGACCTGTGTTGCAAACGCCCTTCAGTGACCAATGTTGAACATTACAAAAGTAACTGGAACTTTGTGAGGAGGTACACATAGGCCATAACATCATAACATGAGGAGAGCAAGAGGTCAACTGATGTTATCCAGAAAGACTGTACATCACGTGTGTAATACCCCCGGTGCCAATATATATATAATATATACACACACACACACATCCAGTAAGTTGGACACTAAGATGAACTTGTACTGCAGTTAGGCAGTGTAGACACCAGTCACCAGCGTGAAGTCCGCCTCACTGGTGGCTCAGGGTATACATGTACAGCTACCGGTGGTGGTGGTGTGTAAGACGTTAAAAAGAAGAGCGTGTAGTGGAGGGAGGCGAGTGGCCAAGGAGCTAGGGAATGGTGGGAGTTATGAAGGGAAGAGCAGGAGTCGGGGGAGACATCCTTGACGCCTCAAGGAGGCCCAACAAAGACCAGCTGTACAACTACACAATGTCAGTAACAACTAACAGATCATGTCACAAATAATATATCTATATTTAATTAAAATCTAACTAGTATTTGTGAACATAATATAATACTTTATTGATATCATTCGTAAATTATATCAATAGAGGATAAGGATATCTGAACTCGTGGCCAAGATGTATTCACCAAGTTGTACTTGCGGGGGTTGTGCTCTGGCTCTTTGGGCCCGCCTCTCACTGTCAATCAATCAACTTTCTTACACACACACACACACACACACATTCCCAGAAAGCAGCTCCTTAGCACCTGTCTAACTCCCAGGTACCTATTTACTGCTAGGTAAACAGGGGCATCAGTGTAAAAAAAACTGCCCATTTGTTTCCGCCTTCGCATGGGATCGATCCCGGACCCTAGGACTACGAATCCCGAGAGCTGTCCACTCAGCCGTCAGGCCCCCTAATGTATGTAGTGAACAGGTGTGCCGAGGCGCTATATTTTGTAAACAAGTGCTCCAGTGGGAATACTGCGATGGAAACACTGGCTACGGCAAACCTCACGAAACGGAACCCCCCAAACACACACACATTAAATAAAACAGGAGGAGGAGGAGGAGGAGGAGGAGGAGGAGGAGGAGGAGGAGGAGGAGGAGGAGGAGGCGAGAGACAACATCCCCCCCCCCCCAGCCCGGGCGCTGTGAATGAAGTAACATGAGGTAGCAGCTGGGTGGCTGGCTGGCTGCAGCTGGCTCGGTATCTTGCCTGCCGCCTGAACTTGACCCACATATCCCTATCATCACCCCCTTTCCTGCCTCCCTTAACTGCTCCGGCCTCCCTTAATGTCTCCTGCCTCCCTTACTGCTTTTGTCTTCCCTTAACTGCTCCTGCCTCCCTTAACTGCTCCTGCCTCCCTTAACTGCTCCTGCCTCCCTTAACTGCTTTTGTCTCCCCTTAACTGCTCCTGCCCTCCGCTGTCCTTGCACCACTACTCCTCTCAAGACACGTGGTAACAACGGAACAGAAGCATGTGCAAGTCAACAAAATTAAGTCAAGAAAATAGTAGTGGTTGTGGGAAGGGGGGGGGCAGAGGGAGGGGGGGAGAGGGGGTTAAGATTCTAGGCCGCTTGACAGCTACACTGAGCCTTTTCCTGATATATACAAAAACTGATCTGTACAAATTGAGACAAAAAGTTTTGATTATTTTTAGTTCCTGCATTTATGGTATAAATCTATTTGCGTGAAGTCCTTAATTAATTGATGTTCGGCCAGTGTGCGGGGTCATGGATAACAAGGCACGCAAATACACCCCCACAATGCTATACCAATAGTTTGAAGTGTGAGGAAATACTCAGACACTGTAAGAGGATCGAACTCGCGTCCCTGGACCCCCAGACACACGCACTAAACACTGAACTATAATGAGAGAAGAGTACCAAAGGCAGAAGTTGGGCGAGGTATACCGTGAAGGCGGGTCCAGGGGCCAGATTCGCGAAAGCACTTACGAACGTGTACATCTTTCCTCAATCTTTGACGGCTTTAGTTACATTTATTAAACAGTTTACAAGCAAGAAAACTTGCCAATCAACTTGTTGTTATAGTTATAAACAGCCTCCTGGTGCTTCGGAGCTCATTAACTGTTCAATAATTGTAAACAAAGTCGCCAAAGATTGTGAAAAGATGTACAGGTTCGTAAGTGTTTGCATAAGTGCTTTCGTGAATCTGGCCCCAGTACCTACACTCCCAGGTGACCAGTCGCTGGCCACACTCAGGTGACCTGGAGACCTCCATCACCTCCATCACTAAACAAAACCAAATGAATGTGGTGTTTGTATGTGAAAATATTGCCTCGGTATTTTCCAAGAGATAGGAGGAGTTAGTAGGTGGAATGTTGGAGAGGTAATGTTGGCGCGAGTGGCGAGGCGCGAGTGGTGAGGCCCCAGTGGTGAGGCGCCAGTGGTGAGGCGCCAGTGGTGAGGCGCCAGTGGTGAGGCGCCAGTGGTGAGGCGCCAGTGGTGAGGCGCCAGTGAACTGTTAATATTGTAACTTAGTTGTGTAGTCGGTGGGAGAGGTAACTACCATGGGCACGTGGGTGATCAGTGATCATCTTACACTCACTACGTGAAGGTGTTAGTCATGTGGCGGAGTGTTGTACAAGGGTGGTGACGCCATGCACGGCAAGGCGCACCTCCCCGTCCTCTCCACCCTTCACAACCTCACTAAACTGATGCACTAAATTACCCAAACCTACCCCCAACCCACGACCAAAAAATAGAAAACGGGACATACGTCAATTTTGAGAGCCGCTGTGATTTTTTTTAACACACATACTGAACTAAATGTACTATTTCGGGAGAACGGGTTGCCCCAACACCCCCAAGGCGCGCCAGGGTGTTGAGATCTAAGCACAACCTTCCATATATATATACAACAACCCCTCATGTGTTCAGTTTACAGTATACTGAAGAGACGGGTACCAGGTTCCATGTAAACCTTGGCTTGTGCCTAGTCTCTCTTCTCCTTGTTTATCAGTTTGATACAACCTGATTTGTTCCATAAATCAAGAACCCAATCCAGTCTTTACCAAGATCTTTTATGACTCTAAACTTTTCCAGTTTATATCTATTGTATAGTGTTTATTTCGTCTTGATTTATTGAGAACCCTATTAACATTCTCGCTTGTTATACCCTTTTGTTCATTAGTATAACATAGTGAAAGTGAAGAGTTAAGGGTGACGGCGCAGATAAGCACTTGTGGCCGCTATAACAGTAGTCTAATGTGGTCCAGTCTCTTCCTGAAGGACGTTATCATTTATTATTGGAGCCTTATCTAAATTGTCGCGTCTTACAAGTCTGGGTGGCTGACCCTCACGCTGCTTGAGACGGTCGTGCACTCAACGCTCGCGGCCACCTGTAGTGTCGTCGTGCACTCAACGCTCGCGGCCACCTGTAGTGTCGTCGTGCACTCAACGCTCGCGGCCACCTGTAGTGTCGGCGTGCACTCAACGCTCGCGGCCACCTGTAGTGTCGTCGTGCACTCAACGCTCGCGGCCACCTGTAGTGTCGTCGTGCACTCAACGCTCGCGGCCACCTGTAGTGTCGGCGTGCACTCAACGCTCGCGGCCACCTGTAGTGTCGTCGTGCACTCAACGCTCGCGGCCACCTGTAGTGTCGGCGTGCACTCAACGCTCGCGGCACTGCTGAACGCTCTCACCACCACGTGGAGACCTTGTTTACAAGGTCATCTGTAGCAGGAAGTGAACCACAGTCACTACTACTTCCCAGTGACCTTCTCCCGGACACGCCTCCACCACCACCAGGCCCGCTCTCACCACCACCAGGCCCGCTCTCACCACCACCAGGCCCGCTCTCACCACCACCACCACCACCAGGCCCGCTCTCACCACCACCACCACCACCAGGCCCGCTCTCACCACCACCACCACCACCAGGCCCGCTCTCACCACCACCACCAGGCCCGCTCTCACCACCACCACCACCAGGCCCGCTCTCACCACCACCACCACCAGGCCCGCTCTCACCACCACCACCACCAGGCCCGCTCTCACCACCACCACCACCAGGCCCGCTCTCACCACCACCACCACACTCACCATGCACTCCAATCCCCCTACACCCTCACCTCCTAAACTGCCTCTCTCCAACTATTACAAGTTCAATCATTACTCTCATGTTTTACCAAATACAGTGAAGCCTCCGGTACAGAAGCTGCTGCCTCCATTGTTGGCGCCCCTCTCATCCCTGCTCTTCCAGTGTTGGTGGGGAGGAGGAGTGTGTGTGTGGGAGTTGGGGAGGAGAGGGAGGGAGGGAAGTAGGAAACAAAGTGGCGTGGTAGGCGTTTGGGGAGAAGGAGGAAGTTGAGCACCAAAGTTTTTGTCCCGGGTTGCACAACAAGGAAACACTGCAACACTGTCAGCCCTAATGTGTAGTCGAGTCTGCTCCCCGAGCTCCACCACCGTCGACCTCGGCAGATTAATATTATATATATAATATCCCGAGCGCTGTCACTCAGCCGTCAGACCCTATATTATTATATATATATATATATATATATATATATATATATATATATATATATATATATATATATATATATATATATATATATATATATATATATATATATATATATATATATATATATATAATATATATATATATGCGCGCGAACAAGCTTGAATGGTCCCCAAGCCAATATGCAACCGAAAACTCGTCACCCCTGACAGCTTCGCAGCCAGACAGGCAGGGCTCCAGGGCCACGCTTAGCATATTTAACCCGCTAGACCACACTAACTGTTCTAATGGAGTAACACAAATGTCACGTGGCCTCAACATGAGAGGTAATTTGATGAAATACTTGCCCTCAAAATTGACCGCAGAGAGATGTCGGTGGCCACGTAACATTTGGTTAAGGGTCTGACGATTTGCAATCCTTTTGAACAGTCGGTGTGGTCTCAAGCTGCGGTTGAGATAACTGGTTTACCAAGGATATCCTGAGATACAGTGAACTACGATATGAACACGAGGTCCGCCGGGGTGTTCACTTCCTGGCGGGCGGCCACGCACGCCCCGGGGTCAGATTCACGAAAAGCACTTACGCAAGCACTTACGAACGTGTACATATTGTCTCAATCTTTGACGGCTTTGGTTACATTTATTAAACAGTTTACAAGTATGAAAACTTCCCATTCAACTGTTGTTATTGTTATAAACAGCCTCCTGGTGCTTTGGAGCTCATTAACTGTTTAATAATTGTAAACAAAGCCGCCAAAGATTGAGAAAAGATGTACAGGTTCGTAAGTGCTTGCGTAACTGCTTTCGTGAATCTGGCCCCTGGCTCTTCTACACAAGGTAAGGGCGGGGGGGGGGGGGGGATCAGGTGGACAAGAGTAGCAATATGAAGGGAAGAAGGTAAGTCAAATCTGGCAGAGGGAAGAGGAAGCAGGGAGGATAAGGGAGTCTATAATCAGGTAAGACAATCACAGCTGCACCCGCTCATTACCTAAGACTTCCGTATCCTCCAGGAGGGGCGGGGAGACGGGGGGGGGGGGGTAGGGGGGGGAGAGCAGCTATGGGTACGTAGGGGACGGCAGAGAGGAGAAACATGGGGAGGTAATATATGCGCCTCACACAACACTACACCAAGAGCTCTGGTTGATACCTCTGGTTGATACCTCTGGTTGATACCTCTGGTTGATACCTCTGGTTGATACCTCTGGTTGATACCTGGTTGATACCTCTGGTTGATACCTGGTTGATACCTCTCCAAACACCTGAGACAACACATGTTTGATAGTCTTCCTACTGGTCAACTGACATCACGCTAAATGGACCCCACGGGCAACAACCTCACAAGAATGAATTAAGTTTCTTAGATGCTACTTCTACTGAGCTTAGACGAGGGAGGGGATTATCAGGGGAAAGCGCCAAGCCATTACGACTACACAGCACTTGGAAGGGGGGTCAGGATAAGGATCTGGGATGGGACGGGGGGAAGGAATGGTGGTCAACCACTTGGACGGTCGGGGATTGAACGCCGACCTGCATGAAGCGAAACCATCGCTATACCGTCCAACCCAAGTGGTTGGGTTGGTTGGCTTAGGCGAGGTCACGTGCAACTGAGTTCAATAAATATAACTCACACATTCTATCCTTACGTACCTTAATGTCAACACATCCAAGAGTTTAGGGACAATTTCTTCAAACAAATTCAAATGTTTCACAAACAAAGAGAGAGAGAGAGAGAGAGAGAGAGAGAGAGAGAGAGAGAGAGAGAGAGAGAGAGAGAGAGACAGAGAGACAGAGAGAGAGAGAGAGAGAGAGAGAGAGAAGAGAGAGAGAGAGAGAGAGAGAGAGAGAGAGAGAGACAGAGAGACAGAGAGAGAGAGAGACAGAGAGACAGAGAGAGAGAGAGAGAGACAGACAGACAGACAGACAGACAGACAGACAGACAGACAGACAGACAGACAGACAGACAGACAGACAGACAGACAGACAGACAGACAGGAGAGGGGGGGGATATTCTGTACAGTACAGTGACAACCGTTTACACCAAGTTCACAACGTGGCGACACTCCCACCCCCCCTTCAGCATTCCAAGCCCCGACACCTATATAAAATGTCAATAACGAGTTGAGATAGTTAAAGACAGTGGAGGAATGTGGGAGGGCGGTGGTGGGAGGGTTAGCTACGGCAGGGATGGAGTGGGAGGGGACCCCCAGCACGCACAATAACCTTCCTGCATCCTCTACCACCCTGCCCAACCTTTCCATGACCCCCTCCTCCCCCCATAACCTGTTAAAGAGGACGGGGGTAGGGGGTTATGGAAAGGTTGGAGAGGACGGGGGAGGATGGAAGGGGTGGGCATGACGGGTTGGGAAGGGTGGTAAGGGGGAAGCTTGATGCAGTCATGCCTGTCTGTTTGTCTGCCTGCCTGCCAAGGATAACCAGCCCGAAGCAGATTACACTCACATGTGTGCCACACCTGCCAGAGAACATTGTTGAAGCAGGGAGGGGGGGGGGGGGAGAGGAAAGCAGGGAGCAGGTAGAGTAAGCTGTACTAACACCAACGCTACATCTACAACTTGTAATGAGTCACCTTTGCCTCGACTTACCAAACGTGTTTGTGTTACACATGAGCTTTGATTAGTAGGGACCTTCGGCCGTGTATCTGGGGTCAATACCCGAGTGAACCGCCGGTACGGCGGTGAGTAGTGGACACGCGACGTGACTCCCTGACACACTTCCGCAGCACGTGAAGGCCGCGGGGTGGCCAGGAAGATAACCTGTGCTGACGGTCACCTGTACGCCCAGTCACCAGGGGCCACATTCACCAAGCAATTACGCAAGCACTTACGAACCTGTACATCTTTCCTCAATCTTTGGTGGCTCTGTTTACAATTATTAAACGGTTAATGAGCTTCGAAGCACAAGATAGCTGTTTATAACAATAACAACATTTGATTGGGAAATGTTCATGCTTGTAAATTGCTTATTAAATGTAACCAAAACCGTCAAAGATTGAGGAAAGATGTAGCACGTTCGTAAGTACTTGCGTAACTGCTTCGTGAATCTGGCGGTAGGGCTACAGTACACAGTCAGGTCAACATTACCCTCGCGTCTAGCGTAGCGTGCGGGGCCTCGCTTGATCCTGCACACACCCCCCTCACGCCACACCCTCTCCTACACACACACATTACCTGTCCTTTAGGGAGCCGGTCGGCCGAGCGGACAGCACGCTGATCTTGTGATCCTGTGGTCCCGGATTCGATCCAGGGCACCGGCGAGAAACAATGGGCAGAGTTTCTTTCACCCTATGCCCCTGTTACCCAGTAGTAAAATAGGTACCTGGGTGTTAGTCAGCTGTCACGGGCTGCTTCCTGGGAGTGGAGGCCTGGTCGAGGACCGGGCCGCGGGGACACTAAAAAGCCCCGAAATCATCTCAAGATAACCTCAAGATAACGGTAGACTATGTGATCCTAAGACAATTCCCCTCTCGCAGGATGGTTGGTCATATACATAGTCTACTACTTCACCCATAACCTGCACTGGTAAACTTTCCATACACTATGACAATATCTTCTTGTGAATGAAGTAAATGCAAAGCTGCAGGTACCACATATTGGCAGGTGTGGAGTGACGGCACTCAGAGCGCAGCACAGACGTGCAACTCTACGCGTCCCGTGCGCCCTGTTTCACTTAACACACGCAGCTCTCCAGCATGACTGAAGTTGGTCAGTCAGCTGGTCACACAACTCCCGGTGGAGTGACCAGCCCCGCTCTACACCTGGTCACTCCCGGCGGAGTGACCAGCCCCGCTCTACACCTGGTCACTCCCGGCGGAGCGACCAGCACAGCTCTACACCTGGTTACTCCCGGCGGAGTGACCAGCCCCGCTCTACACCTGGTCACTCCTGGTATAGCCTTGCTACACCCACAAGCCACCACTGGTAACATCTGCCCGCGCCTCCACTACCATTATGACAAGGCACTTAGCAGAAAATTACCCAAACGGAGCAAAGACAATCATATACTCCTACGTTGATTTTAATCAACACACATTGTCTATGTAATAATGATGGTAGCTCATGTGTGTCGACAATATATTACGTCAATGACAAAAATAATGGCGAGTATGAAGATATAATTATTACTCAAACAGGCGATGAGTCACAATAACGTGGCTGAAGTAATCGACTTGAGAATGGTCCAGGACGGACCGAAACGTCGTCGTCTCTTCAACTTTTAGTGTGTGGTCTGGTCATCATTACTCAAACAGTAATTGTGGTTATAAGGCGCGATACTAAGACGCCGGCCACCTCATGCCTGAGGACAGCGCCAGTAACTTCTCTTATAATTCAACACTCTACACATCGCCACAAATAAAAAGAAACTTAGTTGTTATTTAAGACAAGCCTTTGCATAGCAACTTTGACTAGCAGATAAAGGCAAATTACGCCAAAATTTATATAAAGTTTTAAAACTAAAGTTATAATAATGTATTCTACAAGAAGTATCAGTAAAAGTTTTGGGGTCCCTTGGTATAGAGAGTTAAAGTAGAATACGGGTAGAGAGAGGGGTAGAGAGAGAGGAGTAGAGAGAGGGGTAGAGAGAGAGGAGAGAGAGAGAGGGTAGATAGAGGGTAGAGAGAGAGAGAGAGAGAGAGAGAGAGAGAGAGAGAGAGAGAGAGCGAGAGAGAGAGCGAGGGTAGAGAGAGCGAGAGAGAGAGCGAGAGAGGCGTAGAGAGAGAGAGAGAGAGAGAGAGGGGGGTAGAGAGACCGAGAGAGAGAGAGAGAGAGGGGTAGAGAGAGAGAGAGGGGTAGAGAGAGAGAGAGAGGGTAGAGAGAGAGAGAGAGAGAGAGAGAGAGAGAGAGAGAGAGAGAGAGAGAGAGAGAGAGAGAGAGAGAGAACGAAGATACGAATTACAGAACTAATACCCCCCCCACCCCGTTACAACGGCTCATGTGGAGTTTGATATATCACCTTACTGTCACTTCTGTGTATTGACAGAGACCGTCAGAGAGAGAAGTACAGTCAGAGTGCATGGGGGTAATTGTGTGAAAATCCTGGGTCGCTTTCAGTGGAAGCCTCGGGAAGCCTCGTGGGTTCACCACAACCCAAGGTGGCAATTCTTTTGACCATGTCGTGGCGTAGTCGTTTAGAGCCTGTGTCTGGGAGTATATCCAGCGCATAGGTTCGAATCCTCATCACGGCTCCCGTGGATTTCCTCATTGATATATCACGTTACTGCGAGTTCTCTGCATAGTGTAGTGAATCTATTCTATAGTTATGATTACAAATAGCCCCCTCCTAACACACACACACACACACACACACACAAAAGAGGAATGATGTGGTGGAGGCTGACTCCATACACAGTTTCAAGTGTAGATATGACAGAGCCCGATAGGCTCATGAATCTGTACACCTGTTGATTGACGGTTGAGAGGCCGGACCAAAGAGCCAGAGCTCAATCCCCGCAAACACAACTAGGTGAGTACAACTAGGTGAGTACACACACACACACGCTCACACACAAACACACACCACACACCACACACACACCACACACAAACACAACACACACACACGCTCACACACACACACACAGAGCCAACCTTGGGCCAGAAAGAACCGAGAGGCATGAATGTCCACAGCAAGTGTGTGCCAAGACACATTCAAACTACGGAATGGAGAACGCGTCACTAAGGAGAACGTGTTGCGTCACGCACAGGGTACACATCTGTCGGGGGGTGCAAGCAGTGGGCTTGGGAGCGTTGCGTCAAGCACATGACACAGCCTGGTGTGTACCCACACCCCGGGCCGCCTGTGTACCCACACCCCGGGCCGCCTGTGTACCCACACCCCACACCACCGTCACCCGCACTCCCGTGATCCCATTACACCACATCCACCTCATCCAGCACTCAACCACCACCAGGTGCAACACCCCCCCCCCCCACACAACACAGGATGAGGGCCTCGTGTCATCCACCACTCAACCACCACCAGGTGCAACACCCCCCCCCCACACAACACAGGCTGAGGGCCTCGTGTCACCCTCTACCACCACTTACACTATAAGGTAAAGCAACACCCAACATCGTCTGGAAAAACCATTGATTTAGATAACTCTCTCAAGAGGAATTTCCTCGAGACACGGACGACGAAACATGATAACTCTGATAACAATTCATTCAGAGAATTTCGCCTATTATCAGTGAAGTAATCCTCCCTCTTCCTCTACACGCACGCACACACAAACAAGCACAAATAGGCGAATACACACATACACACACACACACACACACGCGCGCGCGCGCGCGAATCCCGAGCGCCGTCAACGCTCGGTATTCGTAGTTATAGGGTCCCGAGATCGATCCCTGGACCACAGGAATCACGTGTCCAGCGTCCTGTCCGCTCGGCCACCGCCTACCACCGGCTCCCCGCTGTGTGTGTGTGTGTGTGTGTGTGGGGGGGGGGGAGGGAAGGGAATTAGTTGAGAGGCGGGCCTAACGAGCCAGAGCTCACCCCCCCCCCCCCGCAAGCACAACTAGGGGAGTACAACTAGGCTAGTACACACCGCGGGGGGGGGGAGGGGGTGAGAGAGATACCGACAGTAAAGGAGGGATGACTATGACAAAGTGTGTGTACGTAATACAAGTGTCAGTGCACACATACAAGTACAAGTCACCATAACACAAAGCCATATAAGAAACTCGCTCGGAAAAACAAAACAGAAATTGAACAAGGCGGCGAGTGTTGCAATCGCTGCAACTTATCCTATAATAATACTGTCATCAGCACCAGCATAACATTGGAGGAGGCGCGTGACAAGGTTGGCAGTGTCAGGGGGGGTTCAGGGCCGCTCTGGGGCCGCAGGTGTAAGGGCCCCCCTCATCCTCCCCCCCCCCCCACCACCCCTGGCTGTCGCGCCTCGTAATTACCCGAGGTGTGCTTTATCACATGTGGCCTACTCCTTATCTTATGTGACGGTAGCAAGCAGGTGAAGGACGGGGGGCAGAAGAGACCTGGTGCTCGGTGCCTCTAGGCGTGGTGCCTGTCCAACCTCTCCTCTTACAAACAACGTCGCTTTTCACTCGTATGCGTTACTAAGGCCAAAAACTGTCGTATTTCAAAATGGAAGCGGCTCGCGAAAATGACGTACTGTCTCTTTTTTCAGTTTTGGGTCCTCTGGTTTAGTCTGTTAGGTTAGGAGAAGGACAGTTTAAATTGACAGTGTACGGGCGGGCCGTGGGAGGTGCCCCGGCCACACACCCCTCCACCTTACCGCCTGGAACCACTTCTCATCCAGATAGATCGCATTACGCTAGCCACAGTCTGCAGGAATTACTACCTTATTCAAGGCAATAAAGAAACCATATATAATAATATAATTTGATTTAATCTCTTTGGAAAGCGGCAGATTAAGGGGAAGATATGTCTTAAATATACACATGATTTACTAAAGAGGATATGAAGACGACACTAAAAATATCAACCAAAGATAAGAACATGAAACTATGGATCCAATATAAGTTTAAATTTGATCAAGCAAACTCTAGTGGAGTAACATGACTGCAAATGTAGGCAACAAGTTAGCAAGTAACACCATAGAAGGATACTCGCTGGGAGGTTTAAAGTGAGAGTCAAGACAGTAGTGTAAGAGGAGCCGTCTGGCATAGGCCAATAAGTCTTGTATTGGTGACTATATTCTTACCAAGTCTTCCTGTTAACTGCTGCTTTCAAGACTAAGCTTCATGTTACCAGCAGATGTATGGTGTTCAGTGCGAGCATCTCTCCTGATGCTTATCTCCTTACTAGTCGAGCATCTCTCCTGATGCTTATCTCCTTACTAGTCGAGCATCTCTCCTGATGCTTATCTCCTTACTAGTCGAGCATCTCTCCTGATGCTTATCTCCTTACTAGTCGACCTCTTCTTGAAGGACGCCATATATTTCCTCCTCATCCTCTATACACTAATATTTCATTAGTAAGTGCTACAGGTCATTTAATTGGTTTTGCATATGTGAAAAGCATTTTGGAATTTTCTGTTGTGAGATATATATATATATATAATGAGTGAGTGAGTGAGTGAGTGAGTGTGTGTGTGTGTGTGTGTGTGTGTGTGTGTGTGTGTGTGTGTGTGTGTGTGTGTGTGTGTGTGTGTGTGTGTTAGGGAAAGAGAGGGGGAAGGGTGATAGGAAGGCGGCAATCATGGAGGAGAGCGAGGGGAAGGGAGGGGAGGACAGGAGGAAGGACCTACGGTCAAGGCAACACAGCAGAAGAGCGCCGCGGGGCCCCCCCCCCCCACCCCACCAAAGTCAAGGTTACATATATTTAGCTTATCCGGGAGGAAAGAGGGAGGGGAGAAGGGGGAGGAAACTTCCAGTAAGGTGCAGGAGCAGCGTATATGGTCGTCTTCATTGATTTTATGTGCGGGTAATGAGGGTGCGGCGCGTGTCTGCCCCTCACGCACCGCTACCTTCCTTTATTACCTGTAAAACACATGCTCCTCACTCTATTCCAATTGCCCGTAGAAAGTCGCTGAATTATTAATTTTTAGTTAATTCAAGACATCTTATGTCCAGTAAAAACCATAAAGTTTTCCATAACTGTTTTTACTGGTTTAGGATGCCTTAATGACAGCTGCATATTGGAGGCTTATCAGTGCCAGGAATGTTGACTGCATAAATAACATACATGTATCAGTGGGTATGTGTGTGTACTCACCTAGTTGTGCTTCCGGGGGGTTGAGCTCTGGCTCTTTGGTCCCGCCTCTCAACTGTCAAGCAACTGGTGTACAGATTCCTGAGCCTACTGGGCTCTATCATATCTACATTTGAAACTGTGTATGGAGTCAGCCTCCACCACATCACAGCCTAATGTATTCCATCTGTTAACTACCCTGACACTGAAAAAAAATTCTAACGTCTTTGTGCCTCATTTGGGTACGAAGTTTCCACCTGTGTCCCCTTGTTCGCGTTTCACTCGTGTTAAATAGTTTGTCTTTGTCCACCCTGTCAATTCCTCTTTACATTTTGTAGGTGATCATGTCACCACTTACTCTTCTGTCTTCCAGGGACATAAGGTTTAGCTCCTGTAGCATTTCCTCATAACTCATACCTCTCAGTTCTGGGACCAGTCTGGTGGCATACCTCTTAATCTTCTCTTTTTTGTTGTGTAGTCTGTGTGTGTGTGTGTGTGTGTGTGTGTGTGTGTGTGTGTGTGTGTGTGTGTGTGTGTGTGTGTGTGTGTGTGTGTGTGTGTGTGTGTGTATGTATATGTGTGTGAGAGAGGTAATCAACAATATTAAAAATTATCCTCCTTACAGTATTAAAATCCTTTTTTTTTTTTTTTTTTTTTTATTAAGTTATGAGGTACATCTGCATTAGTGCAGCTACCCTAGACTATATGAAGTGGAGTACAGTGTGTCAAAAAAGCTAACTAGGTGATGCTATAAAATCCCCATCACACAGGATGGTTAGTCATACAGAGGCATGTGATAAGCGGTCTGCACTGGCAGACTCCGGATGCATTTTGAGGATATCAACAACACAAGATTGAATAAGGCAGCAGTGGTAATACAAGTCCCCATCTCGCAGGACCTTAAAATCCAGCGTGGCCTCTAGTGATAAACTCTCGGGAACTGGTCAACCGTATTTCACCTGCATTAGTGAAGTCTTGAGAGGTGTAGGTCTTCACACTGAACATTATTACATGTGGCTTTTACACTGCTTAGGTGACGAGCTGTGTGCTGCAGGTGTCGAGTCACCGTTGTTGAGTGATGACACACACAAACCCAAGGACAAAACAGTGGTCATTGGGCAACACAACACGTACCCAGGGTCATGCCCATCTGGTTATAACTACGTGTTGGAGGGTTACACCAGTTACTACAGACGTGTCATTACAGTGATGGACACAGGACAAAACAGTGGTCATTGGGCAACACAACACGTACCCAGGGTCATGCCCATCTGGTTATAACTACGTGTTGGAGGGTTTTACCAGTTATTACAGACGTGTCATTACAGTGATGGACACACACACAAACTTTTAACACTGTCCCCAAACACAAAGGATGTATATAATGGAGACAATCTGGGATAACTGGAAGGCTGAAATGTGTAAGCTCATCGACTTGAGAATGGTCCAGGACGGACCGAAACGTCGCCGTCCCTTCAACTTCTAGTGTGTGGTCTGGTCAACATACTTCAGCCACGTTATTGTGACTCATCGCCTGCATATGTAAGCTAGTAACTGAGGGCCACCAAACCTTCACAATTAGATAGACTGGAGGAAATGTGGGGAAGCCACAAGGGTGGACCTCAGGAAACAACCTCTCGACGCTACATCTGAAGGAACACAGGCCAATATCAATATATACAAAATACTGAAAGGGCTAGACAGGGATGGCCTACCACAGTCTCTTGAAGAGAGCAGACAGAACAAAGAACGTAGATATTTTAAAATGGACGGGTTATAAAGGTCCATAGACGGGGCAGTGAAGAGCTAGACCTCCCCCACCCACCCCAACACACGCCACTGATGGGTGAGCAGTGTGTTCATACAGCCATGTATCGCCTCACCCAACACCTGCTCAACTGTCAGGCTACACGTGTTCGTAGTGTGTTCTTCCCTAACACATCACCCGCTGCTTCTTGGTGTAGGGTGTACCGTCTCTGACCTGGGTGGTGTACCGTCTCTGACCTGGGTGGTGTACCGTCTGTGACCTGGGTGGTGTACCCTCTGTGACCTGGGTGGTGTACCCTCTGTGACCTGGGTGGTGTACCGTCTGTGACCTGGGTGGTGTACCGTCTGTGACCTGGGTGGTGTACTCTCTGTGACCTGGGTGGTGTACCCTCTGTGACCTGGGTGGTGTACCCTCTGTGACCTGGGTGGTGTACCCTCTGTGACCTGGGTGGTGTACCGTCTCTGACCTGGGTGGTGTACCGTCTCTGACCTGGGTGGTGTACCCTCTGTGACCTGGGTGGTGTACCCTCTGTGACCTGGGTGGTGTACCCTCTGTGCCCTGGGTGGTGTACCGTCTCTGACCTGGGTGGTGTACCGTCTGTGACCTGGGTGGTGTACCGTCTGTGACCTGGGTGGTGTACCCTCTGTGACCTGGGTGGTGTACCGTCTCTGACCTGGCTGGTGTACCCTCTGTGACCTGGGTGGTGTACCGTCTCTGACCTGGGTGGTGTACCGTCTCTGACCTGGGTGGTGTACCCTCTGTGCCCTGGCTAGTGTACCCTCTGTGACCTGGGTGGTGTACCGTCTGTGACCTGGGTGGTGTACCGTCTGTGACCTGGGTGGTGTACCGTCTCTGACCTGGGTGGTGTACCGTCTGTGACCTGGGTGGTGTACCGTCTGTGACCTGGGTGCCTCAGGGGTCGTCTTGACACTGGGTGTGGGAGAACAGGCATCTCAAGTTTAGAGTATTTGTACACGTGTGGTTAATATTAGATCCTGGCATCCTCATGTCAGCGCTCATCTCTGACCACGTTCCATCTTTGCTGGCCAACTCGTCATAAAAGACACCGCCTATCGTTCAGAACAATGTGCTACTGTTAATTACTGGGTATTAATTACATTCCAATCAAGCTTGTATATTTGAGCATGTGTCCACCACTCACACGCCCCCTCTCAACACACACACACACACATCTGTGCTTGTTTACACTAACTGCGAGAGATAAAGGCAGCAGCCTGTGTTGGGGCAGATCTTGACGACACCAGAGCAGTTGCCAGAGCTCATACCAACTACATACACACGCCCTTATATTCTACATCCACACGCCCTTATAATCTACATACACACGCCCTTATAATCTACATACACACGCCCTTATAATCTACATACACACGCCCTTATAATCTACACACACACGCCCATATAATCTTAATATCCACCATATAGCCTGCCATCACACAACCACTCCACACGCACGTCTTCATAGTAAACACTAAGCGCATGCATAATTACGTTCAGTAAAAATATTATTACAAATAATTAAATATGTCATACGACATAAATAGTAATACAATTCTTGGCGAGGGCACTCACAGCCCGAGAGGAGCGGCCTCTGGGCACACACACCAGCAAGCAGTGCCCCCTGCCCTGGGCACGGTGGGTAATGACGGACGTCCACTAATGACGCCCTGTACATGCGCCAAAGCCCTCACAATTGACTAATTGCATCATGAGCGGTTCATAACTCTTAATACGGACGTCCAATCATCAGGTGAATCATGCTTACATGCCGATGGTGGCGGCAGACGGTTCCTTGTGTGGCTCACTCGTGGCCCTGGTGTGGCTCTGGTGTGGCCCTGGCACAGTGCCTACCTCTGTGTGGCTCACTCGTGGCCCTGGTGTGGCCCTGGCACAGTGCCTACTTCTGTGTGGCTCACTCGTGGCCCTGGTGTGGCTCACTCGTGGCCCTGGTGTGGCCCTGGCACAGTGCCTACCTCTGTGTGGCTCACTCGTGGCCCTGGTGTGGCCCTGACACAGTGCCTACTTATGTGTGGCTCACTCGTGGCCCTGGTGTGGCCCTGGCACAGTGCCTACCTCTGTGTGGCTCACTCGTGGCCCTAGTGTGGCTCTGGTGTGGCCCTGACACAGTGCCTACCTCGCACACTAAGTTTTTGTACCCACCATTTCGACCCCTTTGTTATAGCATCATATAAAAACCACACTGACCATTTCGACATGACCCACACTGGTGCAGGAGCCTCACGTCCCCCTCTATACGTATTCAGAAGGATAAACACAAGCACAGAGGGTCAGAGGCACTGACCCACAAGAGAGCGCCTCCGCCACTCTGTACCACTCTTCCCCCCAGCCATCAACAACACGTGCACTACACCTCCACCAACCAACCCTAAAACAGTGTCCACACGCCACCCCTCCTCACACACCACCGGAGGGAGGGAGGGTAACAATGGAGCCTAATTGTCGTCAAGACCTGTATGTGTGACAGGTGGGGGGGGGGGGCAAAACTCTTCTCTGGCTTCAGCTTCTCCCTCTTCTCTCTATGCTTCCTACTTCTCTACACTTCTCCCTAACAAACACTATGTACACATACACACACACTGACACACACGCACACACATTTACACATACAAACATATTTACAAACACACACACACACACACACACACATATATATTCACACACATACGCCCATGAAAATAAAGCTTAAGTCATTATAAAAAAATTATTCATCAATCTTTATTTCTTAATTATTATTTTATCAAAATAATTATTTACACCAGTAGGTAACATCACAACTTTCTTGTTAAGAACCAAGTCTTAGTTTCAATATCAATCATTTGCTGTATACATTGTAAAATAATCCAGATTGGTAAATATTCTTCAGCTGCATAACTGACGTATCGTATTAAACTATATCCACATATTTATAGTCCAATATTAACATTAATGTAATTCTTCTTCATAGCATGCAAAAAAAACTCCAAAAGAAAACGAGACTAGGTTGTCACACCTGTGTTAGTGTAAGTCACGAACTAAATAGCTGTCTTGTTTACAAATATATTATTTAGGCACGTATACTAAAAGGACTACACGCACAAGATAAATGTAAATTTTCTCGAAATTGAGTTGTGGTGATGCGCTTGGTGTATGAGAGTAATACCAGTGAGGGAGCTGGTGTAGCGATGCACCCCCTGTCCTCTCCACCCTTCACAACCTCGCGAAACTGATGTACTAAATTACCCGAACCTAACCTAACCGAAGGCCCACGAGTAGAAAACGGGACATCAGGTTAAATATTGTGATTGTTAATACGTAAATTTTTTGGTCTTACGGGTATGTATAGGTCAAAATGCGAGAGGACGGGTTGGTTGTGGAGGTGGTGTGTGTGTGGGGGGGTGGTGGTGCGTGTGTGTGTGTGCGCGTGTGCGTGTGTGGGGGGGGAGGTGGGGTGGGGGGGGGAGGTGCAGGGGTATTATCTCCCTGCATCATGGTGACAAGACTTACGGCGTGGCAACACCCAGGTGCATCCTGCTCGTGGACAACTTCTCCTCTTACAAATTACCTCTGAATTTGGCAGTTTGCTCGTATGACCGAAAATGAGCCTAATTTGAAAATTAAAAATTATTGAAAATAAATTTGATTTTTTTTCCAAAACAGTAAGTTAGTGTTCTCTGATAGGTTAGGAGGGCAGGAAGCTCTCTTAAGCTTTCAAAACGTTATGAAAACCGTTAATTGAATGTTTCCTCTTCTAACCTAACCGAGTAAGCCGGAGGACTCAAACAGAAAACGGGACAGTACGTCACTTTCGTGAGCCGACTTTTATTTCAAATTACGTCCATTTTTGGCCCTAGCGCGCATACCAGCGAAAAGTGACGTTATTTTAAGAGAACGTGTCGGCTCATCACTAACGCCAACTGAAATCAATTTGCTACAGCATCTAGCCAAGCCAATCTAGGCGCGTTTTACCCCGGAGAAACACTAGTGCTGTATAGAAGTTCACTATATGTGAACTTTTTTCAAACAGCGACTTTGCTCAGTCCTTGTGTTCGAATCACACTTCCACTAATGATTCACCAACGTACAGAAAATACAAACAACTTCTGACAGAACCGAAAACAGATTCGAGAATAAATAATATGTTAAAACAGACCAATTTGAGGTCGGCCTCAGCCTGGAAGATGGGTTGTCTTAACTATGCACAAACTATTTGCAATTATTAATTAAAATTACACAAATTATATATATATATATATATATATATATATATATATATATATATATATATATATATATATATATATATATATATATATTAAATATGACCTAAAAAGTAAGATTAATAATTCTAACACGAATTTTCTCGACATTTCTTATGTTTCTTTTCACTGTTGATGGTAATTGAAAAATCAATTCTCCAAAATTCATTTTTATTTTGAACGCATGTTCGTGCGTTCACAATCTGCTTGTGTATCATGGAGATCTTCATGCGTCCAGCCAGCACAAGAAACTGTTGTAGTGTGCCCTGTCCTAACCACCCAGAGGACCCGCGAACAGAAAACGGGACATTATGTCAATTTCGGGAGCTGCTACCATTTTCTGAACCCGTCCTCAGACCAAATTCATTACAATGACCGACCACACCCACCTTCAAACCACCTGGATAGTTATCTAGGTATTTGTGATGGTCTGAAGGAATATTACGGTAATAGTCTACGTGTAAACTGACACATGAACCTTTGTCCTAAACACAGATTATTCTCGTCATAACTTTATTGTATTAAATATCGTTGGTACAAAATAAGAAGTGTGTATGCTGAAAACGTTTTCTTTTAAGAATTTGTTTTTTCTGTAAACAGAATTCTCTGGTACACTGAAATAGTTTTCAAATTACATATTTCACATTATCATCGATAACACACTGTATCAATGTAATTGAACCTAACCGAACCAAACCTTAAACTCAAGTAACCTTACCCTAACCTTCTTGAGGTTATCTTGAGATGATTTCGGGACTTTAGTGTCCCCGCGGCCTGGTCCACGACCAGGGCCTCCACCCCCAGGAAACAACCCGTGACAGCTGACTAACACCCAGGTACATATTTACTGCTACGTAAAAAAGGGGCATCAGGGTGAAAAAACTGCCCATCGTTTCTCGCCGGCGCCCGGGAACGAACCAGAGACCACAGGCTCACGCATCCAGTGTTGTGTCCGCTCAGCCACCGGCTCCCACTATAACCTAACTATAGGTAGAGTAAATAATAACACTAATCAGGTAATCGCTCCCACTCCATTCCCTTGAGGGGATCTCCTCCCCGAGTACAGGTTGTTTTCTTGTACATCAATTTTTGCCCTTAAGTATAAGTCAAAATGCGACGTGCTATAACGAGAAGAGGTTGAGGAGGTAGGCCTGAAAGGCAGCAGGCGAGCCTGGCAGAGCTGGGGGGGGAGGGGGGAGAGTAATAGGAGACAAGTGGAGAGGTGCCCCGGGGAGCAGCTGGTGGAATAACTTGTGGGAGTGTAGGGAAGCCTTCACTCTTACCTAGACGGTCCATAACCACACGTGTCTCAACACAATACTCTTTCACACAAGAAATTCCATCTTAAAAACGGTTCAAATTGAAGATAAAAGTTACACAAACAGATAATCCATGATTCCCCTGGACGGCCGAGTCACACAAACTACACTTGAGGATCCTCAGCTTCCTCAAGTGTTCACACCAGCCAGTCAATACATACCAGACTTTCAAGACACTAGCCAGTAAAGCCCACGTCTTATGTAAGCGTATTTATTAGCTGAAAGCAAGTTTCGTCACTGTGCAGTAGATCTTCCAGTACACATTCATCTTCCTTTTGGCGGACTGTTGACTACATCTGAGCACCGGAGCTAAGGTGTACCCCCCCCCCCCCATCTTTCCGCTCCATCAGGCGTCACCCTCATTACTCCTGAAAACCTCACAGTAAAAAATTACAGAAAATTTAAAAGTTGCAGAGCTGCAGACAGGGACCACAAGAGCTGCCACCAACTTATCACACTTTTCTGCTTGACCCCAGCAACAAATGCACTCTCGTCACTTTAATATATACTAGCTTTGGTTATGTAGTTTCTCCGGGTGCATTTTTTTTCGTCGTGCAATAAGCTACGAGGCCAAATATTCACTACACAGGTTCGAATCCTCCTGATGGGTCCTACTGATTTTCTCACCATTATCTCATGCATTATTTATTTTTATTTATTTATTTATTTATATACAAGAAGGTACATTGGGTTTGTGAGAATACATAGCATAGTACAGTAATTGCACTCTTGTAAAGCCACTAGTACGCGCAGCGTTTCGGGCAGGTGGACCAGGCATTACACAGAAGCACCGTTGCCTCATCTACCACTTCTCACCACACTTGACTACAATAACCTCCTGCAAGAAGCAATATACACATCATGACAACAAACAAGACACTAAACTGAACAAGTCTGGGAAGGCGAGTGTGGCGGCGCTCACCCCCCCCCCCCCCCCCCCCGACACCCAGTAGACCCCCGGTACTCTCCACCTGTGATGGTTTAGGCTACTCTCGCTACCATTCAATCCGTCAGCTTGGTATCCTAGTGATGTTATTGTCATTACTAATATAAACACAAGTGCTATGCTACATTAAACAGCCGGGATCCAAAGTGTCCCTGACAAATCTTAAAACCGCACTATGTAAAAATTAATCCTCATTTTCAACATTTATGATTTAAACTAATATTTCTTTTATTACTACTACTCCCACTCTAATTCAGACTCAACGTGAACGCAAACAAACAAGGATCCGCTGTCAACAAAACGTTCTTATAAACAAGTTGGGAGGATCCGGCTGGGTGATGGCATCCACACCCAGATGATGTCCTGATGTCCTCTGCCATCAGTGTCCCGCCAGTCACCTCCCGGCTCCTGTACTAGCCAACACAAACCAGTTCGGGGACAACCGAGTCACCATGAACGGCCAAGTCTGCCATTATTGGTACAACGCACCACACTTTAAATTGACAACTCTGAGCAATGTTTCAATTACAGTTATTCCACAGCGGCCACACTAGACACCTCTAGTGCCTGAGGTACGCCGAAAATACGTCAATATATACTAGCTAAATTATATTATATTATATATATATATATATATGCGAACAAGCCTGAATGGTCCCCAGGCATACATGCAACTGAAAACTCACACCCCAGAAGTGACTCGAACCCATACTGTCAGGAGCATTTTGCAATTGGTGTACAGGGCACCTAATCCACTCGACCATCACGACCGGACAAAAGCTGATGGTAGCCGAGGCTATTTACCCACCAGCCCGCCGGCACTCTAATGGTAATCTTAGGCATAGTATTTTATCAAATCACCTCATTCATATATATATGAATCCTTCACATCCACTCCACATCCTTCTGGGGTGTGGAGTTTTCAGTTTATATAAATATACACACACATACACGCTATAGTTTTCTGATAGCTGAGTGGATAGCGCACGAGACTCGTAATCCTGTGGGCCGGGTTCGATTCCGGACTAGGTAGAGACCCCCGCAAGCACAACTAAGTGCAATACAAACACACAAACTTAAATTCGCCAGGTAAATGGCACTAACCGATGCTCTCACTAGCATGCTCAGTTCGTTCTTGCACCCCATCAATGAAGTGTTACCGACACACCAACCTTTCCCGTATTCATTAATAACAAAGTAGATAACTGAAACTGCAGACAACGTCCCTTCCATTCATTCCGTCACCTGAGTTTTGAACTTGGGCAATTCGCATCTAGAGCGTAGAAAACACTGAAATATGACCAGGATATATAACGTAAGAACCAGGCTGGAAACTTTGGGCCGTCAGAGGCGTGGGTGAGGTGGGAGGCTCCTGGCTGCGCATGTGCACAGTCGCTCCACCATGACGCAACTTCCTCCTCCACTCCCTTATTTTGCACTCCTTACTTTTCTGCTATGTTAAAATAGCGAAATGTCCCAATCTATTGGGTGAAGGTTTGTTAATTACACACTAACGATTGGAACTCCGTCCACCCACCTTCCCCAGTAGCTTCCTTACAGTTAGGGACGGTAACAAGCCAAGGTTAAGGTCACAGATATACACACACGACAGAGAAGTCGTGTGTGGGGACACACACACTGCTACCAACCCCCGCGTTTCCTCCACCAAACACCTGGATTAAGACTAGTGACGGCCTGCTTGAGTCACACTGGACGACTATCTGAGACACCCAAGACCTGACAACCTGTAAAAACAAGGAATGTCTGAAGAAAGAACTCAGCCTGGAACGCACAGTAAGCAACGAACCGAGAGGACACACCGCTTGAGAATGTCCTGTAGTAGAGTGGTCTACGTTATCGATTCACAATTGCAGATCCTGAGTTCGATCCCCAGGCAGAAGAGAAATGGTTGGGCACGTTTCCTTCCCCCCAATGCCTCTCGTCACCTAGCAGTAAACAGGTACCCAGGAGTTAGGCAACTGTTGTATGGTTGCATCCTGAGGCAGGTCAGTAGATCGACCATGGAGGGAGGAATCATCCCCAGAAGTTAAGGGACACCACAGCCAGTCTTCTCCACTTGCCTCAATAACACTGGACTCCCTTCACACAATAGAGCTAATAACTTTGCACTAACCAGACAATATGCAGTTACCCGCTCTCTCGCGGGAGAAGGTCATCTCCTGACCTTCAAACGGAGAAGCATAAAGCGTCCAGGAAGCATGTGTGCGACGATTCATGTGTCGCACCAACAGTGGCTAAGACCCTCAAGACGCAGTCGACTAGTTAGTTACCCGTGACAAGACTGTCTCGCGGCAACACACACACACTACTGATAAATGTTTCCCCTTTACCTTTGTTCCTGTTCCAACTTAACTTTCCTTTTCCGGTATGAAATAAATCAAGTCATTAACTGATGAAGATTAAGTCTACACGAGGTGGCACGGGCAAGAATACCCCATACTAAAAATCTGTCTGCATGTTGTTGTTGTTATAGATTCAGCTACTGGAACAAGTTCCAAGTAGCACGGGCTATGGTGAGCCCGTAACTTACCTGGCACAGGAGCGGTGTGTCAGTCCGCACAAGTCAGCCAGGTATATACCGCTCACCTGCCTCCCCCCCCCCCCGTTCCCTGACCTTCTGTAACCCATCAAATACACAGCATCAGTACTCTACCTGTACACTTCTTGAAAATAAACTTGCGTTCTCAATTTTGTATTTTATTAATTCATTTTGTACCTGTGGGTACACACCTGTGGTAAAGGTTAGAGGCACATAATAGGCTCAGAAACAACCTCAAAATTAATTTAGCTAAACAGGTAAACAGGTAACACGTTCTTAATGTTGTGAAAGATCACACTATAAAAACATGAATTGACAATCATTTCTGTTTCTTTCACTTTATTAAACGTAACTATTTACATGTGATATTTAATTATTCTAGTAAACACTTGATAAACAAAATTATAATAGTCCCATTAAAGTAACTGCCGTTTTCTCTCATGCACAACTTTACTCCTGTTATCTAACGTTTGGCTTAACATTTCACTTTACGAATGTAGCACACTGGCATGCTATCCGTATCCACCAGTAACACTAGTGGCCTCCACCAGGGGCCAGATTCACGAAGCAGTTTCGCATGTACTTACGAACGTGTACATCTTTCGTCAATTCGACGGCTTTGGTTACATTTATTAAACAGTTTACAAGCAAGAAAAACTTGGCAATCAACTGTTGTTATTGTTATAAACAGCCTCCTGGTGTTTCGGAGCTCATTAACTGTTTAATAATTGTAAACAAAGCAGGTAAAGATTGAGAAAAGATGTACAGGTTCGTAAGTGTTTGCGTAACTTCTTCGTGAATCTAGCCCCTGGACAGGATGCCGGCGGCTTAAGTTTTGTCATTAACGGCTTCAGCGGGTAAAAAAGGTATGAAAGGTTAAAACACAAAACAAACAAGTCCAAGTGTGGATATTATTATTATTATTCTAATAATTTGTTTTGGCGGGGACAGGGAGCGAGGGCGCGGATATGAGTCAAGTCCAGTCCAACTTTTGCGTCATTTAAAAACGATACTAAAACGTACCTAATTTCACCTTCATAATTTTACTTTTTGCTTTAAAATTGTACTGTATCTATTGCTACCCAATCTCCCAATCTTTATGTATCCAATCTGAACATCTTTACCATTGTGATCATTGCTGTTTTCTTATATGTGCTGTCAATCTGCTGTATGGTGTCTATTAATCTTGTTTAAATTACCAATCAAGCTGTCAATGTAATCAATCAGAGCTTTAACATACCAATGTGCTTTAATATACTTACTAATCTCTCTCATCTCATTTTTTTCTTGCAATTTATCTGTAATCTATTTATTTATTTATTTATTTATGCATATACAAGAATGTACATAAGGAATGTGAGGATACAATTATGGTAATTACAGTCTTGTAAAGCCACTAGCACGCGCAGCGTTTCGGGCAGGTCCTTAATCTAAGAAAATTTTAAGGAGGTAAATACTTGCAAAATTTATAGACAAAAAAATGATAACAGATTACATGGAATGAAAAAAAAAAAAGATGAGAGAAAATTATAGGTACAGTATATTAAAGCACATAGGTAGCTATGATTGATTGCAATGACAGCTTAAAATGGTAGTTGACAACAAATTGGTAGGCACAATACAGCAGAAACAATATAAGATTGATTGCAATGACAGCTTGAATGGTAGTTGACAAAAATTGGTAGTCACAATACAGCATATGGCTAGCACATAAAAGAAGACAGCAATGAACACAATGATAAGGTTGTTTGATATTACATAAAAATTAGGAGATTGGGTACCACTAGGTACAGAGCAAATTTAAAGCTCAGTGTAGGAAACTAAATAGATGAAGTTAGGTACTTTTTGGTTTTGCTCATTTTAATCATTTTATTAATTCTGCTAGAATTTACCTACTTAAAATTATCTGTTAGATTAAGGACCTGCCCGAAACGCTGCGCGTACTAGTGGCTTTACAAGATTGTAAATACTATGCTATGCTAAGTGTAGTTATTATAGACTGCCTTGGCAGCGTAAGAGTTCACAAAAGAAAACGCAGCTCAAGCAAGCAATAGAGAAAATGTTACACATTGCATGGTGGACTCAACTACTTGTTATTATAATCCACAAGGTATATTCGGAAACATTATGCAAAATAATAATAAAAAATAACGTTTCCACAGTTTATGCCTGGATGAGCGAGAATAAGAAATTAAATTATCAGTACAGTACTTTATTTAATCACGCGTACGAAAATAACAAACCAAGTACAGTAGGTTAGTCTGTAATTAACATATACTGTGTTATATTACCATATGTACAATTAATATTTACACAGGAGATTAAACACGGTACAGTGCTAGACACCACCACGTCCGCCGCGAGCACATACTAACCCAGCCTGAGTCAAGAGAAAAAAATACCGAGTCAGTCCAGTCCCCGTGGCCTGGCCTAGTGGTAAGTGGCGGCGCTACGCGAGAGCTTTGGACTGGGTTCGTATCCTTGCCGGGGGAGGATTGACTGGGCGCCAATCCTTAAGTGTAGCCTCTGTTCCCCCAACAGTAAAATGGGTACCTGATTGTTAAACGATTTGGCGGGAATATTCAACCCGTCCTCGACTCCATTGCATCCAGCGGTCGACAGACGCATTTATATGGGGGTCTAAAAGAGCCAAATGTCCGGCCTCACATCACCACAATACCCTGGGTGTTACCCTCTCCTGTGCCCCAGTGATGTGTCATCACTACTGGTCACCCGGGCACACCAGCCTTGCCTAGCCTCCATACCCCCTAAATTCCAATATAGTCTAAGACCTGAGAAGAGTATGTGCCCCTCTACGTCATCACTACTCTTTAAATTAATAAACAAATCTAACAAAGGAGCAAATGTATGTTTGTCTCTCAGAATGTTCGGTAATATGTTTATTGTTTGTGATGTGTGTCTATATATGTGTGAACACGTTGTAGTGAACGGGGAGAGAATAGCTTGAGCTACCTCATACCTTTGTGTGTATTTTACCTCAATAAACTTATTTCAATTTAATAAACACAAAATGTTGAGCGTGTCCGTGACGTGACGACGTCATAATGTCAAAGCTGTACAGCCTTTAGATCCAACTGCAAAGGTGTTTTGGAAGGCTTCTCAGCCCGTAAACTTCCAGGGAAACCGCTTTCAGTCTACAGTATATACTCTACTCGAGAGGATCTCGACCATCATGCTGTCATTAATTCTGTTCAATAATTTAAATTCCTGCTGGTCAAATGTGAACTTTAACATTCAATCAGGATACCCTTGTACACAAGAGCTACCGCCCGCTCGATGACCCAAGAGAAAGGTTACTATCCAATATAGAGGCGCGCCACTCCCCTCTTTACACTGCACCTCACTCACCCCTACCCACGTGTTCTAAGCGTATACATATTAATTAAGTACAACCCATCCATCACTCCACTTCCCCCCACCCCTCAACACAAACACAGCATACGCGTACGCACTACATGTACACACGTACGTACGTATGTACGTACGCGCGAGAACGTACGAACGCGAGAGATACAGAGAGACAGAGCCAAAACTCAACCCCCACAAACACAACTAGTCGAGTATACCCACACTGTTAAGATATGAGGATAGGTTAAGGGAACTAGACCTTACATCCCTGGAGGAGAGATGAAACAGTGGGGCCAAGATACTGAGCGGGATTGATAAGGGGGGACAAGGAAAGCCACTTTAAAGCCAGAAAAAGTAGATAGAGCAGACATAATTAGAAGCTAGGAACGCAAATAGGTGTAAGCAATGCGAGAAAATACTCGCACCTTAATTTAGATTCATCAACTCTGAACAAAAGTTCAAAGTAGCACGGGCTATGGTGAGCCCGTAGTGCACCCTCGGGTGGATTGCACTGAAACGAGCTGTGGAAGCCACCTCCATCCATAACTTTAAGGCCAGACTCGACAAAGAATTCGACCGTCAGACTACTCAGATTATGGGGCAACATGTACAAGAAGGGTGGTAGACGCCCGCTACAAGAAGGGCGGTAGACGCCCGCTACAAGAAGGGTGGTAGACGCCCGCTACAAGAAGGGTGGTAGACGCCCGCTACAAGAAGGGCGGTAGACGCCCGCTACAAGAAGGGTGGTAGACGCCCGCTACAAGAAGGGCGGTAGACGCCCGCCACAAGAAGGGCGGTAGACGCCCGCTACAAGAAGGGCGGTAGACGCCCGCTACAAGAAGGGTGGTAGACGCCCGCTACAAGAAGGGTGGTAGACGCCCGCTACAAGAAGGGCGGTAGACGCCCGCTACAAGAAGGGCGGTAGACGCCCGCTACAAGAAGGGTGGTAGACGCCCGCTACAAGAAGGGTGGTAGACGCCCGCCAGGTGGGAGTCGGACACGCTGCCAAGTCAGTCAAATGTAAGGCAATACTGGTGGTGGTATGTAGCAAGTGGCAAACAAGTGGAACGAATTTGAAGCAATGCACCAAGTATGAGAGCTGACAAGCAGGATCTCGCTTCCCTGGTGTGTGCTTACCTAGACAACTACACAAGCACACACCACCACCCCTTCCCACCGCCCATCACAATTCTGTGCACGCACGCACGCCCAACAACGATCGACAAAAATGTTACGAGGTATTTCCTCCGAACATTCCCATTTCCTTATTTCACTTAAGTAAAAATAAACCAAATGAAACGTTAATGTATACAATTATTATGAGAGATTTCACCAAGAGATCTCGGGTAGACACCGGTCAACCAATCTGTCCTCTCCAATAATACATACCATTTTGACGTCAATGTCCCCAACGGACGAAATATGATATACTATAAATCATAGCTCCTCACAACCACGTGTTCTATGCTTGCGGGCCTTTGGTTAGGCTACGTTAGACCAATATAGTACATCATTTTGTGTCCGTTGTGACAACTAAATATACACAACGTAATCCTCTTGAACACAACCGTAAGCGACAACCAATTTTACATTGGCTCAAATGTTAGGAATAAAATTTGTATTTGTTCTTGAAGATTTATTTCGATGTTGGTGCACGTTTTTACCGAAAGCAACAACTAACAGGGGAAAGCGTCAAGCCATTACGACTATATAGCGCTTGGAAGGGGTCAGGATAAGGATTTGGGATAGGACGGGGTGGAAGGAATAGTGGTCAACCACTTGGGAGGGTCGGGGATTGAACGCCGACCTGCATGAAGCGAGACCGTCGGTGTACCGTCCAGCCCCAGGGCAAGTAATACAGCCGTGAGTGAGTGAGTGTTGGTGCGGCGGGCACTTGTGAAGTAACCAAAACGTTTGGGGGATATATTAACACGGCGGCAGTGTTACCTGCCCTAAACATTAGTGGTGGCTATACTTGTCTACACTGTCTATTACTAGCGTTACCACACTGCAAGGTCTCTTCCCATATTGTTCCTTGCTTTACACCTCTACATACTCAACATGAACCAATATAACACACAGATCACACTAATGTGATGCATCAAATGAACAAATCCACAAGGGCCGTGACGAGGATTCGAACCTGCGTCCGGGAGCATCCCAGACACTGCCTTAATCGACTGAGCTACGACAGGACGGAGAGGCTACGGGATCCAATAAGTTCAGTAGAACTTCGGTTTCAATCCTTTTACCCCTGTCGTAGCTCAGTCGATTAAGGCAGTGTCTGGGATGCTCCCGGACGCAGGTTCGAATCCTCGTCACGGCCCTTGTGGATTTGTTCATGAACCAATATACTGGAAAGGTCAAATTTCCATAAGAGGCTGGAACATCCTTTATGGAACCGTATACCACGCACCCGAGCCGGTTTAGGGAGCCGGTCGGCCGAGCGGACAGCACGTTGGACTTGTGATCCTGTGGTCCTGGGTTCGATCCCTGGGGCCGGCGAGAAACAATGGGCAGAGTTTCTTTCACCCTATGCCCCTGTTACCTAGCAGTAAAATAGGTACCTGGGTGTTAGTCAGCTGTCACGGGCTGCTTCCTGGGGGTGGAGGCCTGGTCGAGGACCGGGCCGCGGGGACACTAAAAGCCCCGAAATCATCTCAAGATAACCTCAAGATAAGAAGAACCCCCCCCCCACCACCAAATTAATATAGCACTTACTAAAACAGCGAGAAGCCATAAACATTATATTCACGGAGGTTACCATAAGCCACTTATCTGGATATAAAAAATGCAAAATCATCAGATGTGATTTACCTATGGATAGTTTCCAGCGTTGTTTGACTACTGTGGTAGCCGGGCCCGAGGGCACGAGCAAGTTGTCTATTTGTGGTAGGCATGTGATGTTGCAACCCGTTTTCACACTTGTGTATAATCAATATTGGCTTATTTAATAAGTGCATATGTGACATACTAATTGATTGTAAATATTTTAGTTTACCTTTAAAAGCTTCATAGAAAACACCGACCTCACCTAACCTTCTTAGTATGTTAAGATAAGCATTTTATTGCTTCTTAATTACAATTATTACTTAACCTATACCGTTGATAGGTTAAGTAATAAATGTAAATAAGAAGCAATAAGATGCTTATCTTAACATACTAAGAAGGTTAGGTGAGGTCGGTGTTTTCTATGAAACTTTTCAAGGTAAACTAAAATATTTACAATCAATTAGTATGTCACATATGCACTTATTAAATAAGCCAATATTGACTATACGCAAGTGCGAGAACGGGTTGCAACATTAGTGATGTGTGTCACAGTGTTGTTGAGCAACACGCTGCCACCGTCATCTTTCATCTTGGCTATCATCTTGCTATGGCTTTGGACGGCTCTCTCGGAATTTCAGGAATATATCTTGATATCGTTGAGCTAACATCTCAGAGTATGGAAGCAATACTGGTGGAATTTGCTACACTACTAATTAAAGGCTGAACTCAGTTGGTCTCACAAACTGAGCCTTTGACAGTTGGTGAGACTTGACAGCCACCGACTGTCTCCACCAGTTATGAGCACGCTTGCACTGGCTTCCATAACGTTCAAGATAACCATAACAGTCAAAGCTCTTAACTTTACAGTTAATAAAGCTCAACACATCTGCACACACTGGCAGACGGAAGTGCTAAATTCTCACTTCACTAATAGATTAATAATTTATATAGCTTCGTAATAACGAGCTTATTTGAGACGGAGTATGTAATGTCGAACCAGAGAGGACAAGGCTCTGTGGTTGCAGGGTATACGGCCTTGTCCATCACCGAGACCACATGTCTCATCCCTAGACGCTGGAACATCTATAGTTTGTAAGCTATGTGTTAAATAGGTGGGAGGGAGGGAGCCTAGGCAAGCGCTGCCCTCTACACCGTCCCAACACGCACCTTCTCACACCAAGTAACCCGCAGTCTTCCAAGAGCGGATTTTCCGGGAAATGCATAACGATGAAATAAAAACAAAATCGCATCACACACACAGATCACACTAACGTGATGCATCACGTTATAAAAGCCCGGTTTGTGCCTCGGAGAGGCTACGGGATCCAGTAAGTTCAGTAGAACTTCGGTTTCAACCCTTTTAACCCTGTCGTAGCTCAGTCGATTAAGGCAGTGTCTGGGATGCTCCCGGACGCAGGTTCGAATCCTCGTACGGCCCTTGTGGATTTATTCAACAAAATTGCAGATTATATACACGTGTTTCCCTGCCAATGGTGGCGAGCCTGAGCACGGTCTCCAGTCCCGTGCCGTCACTGGAGACCAACATGACGATATGTATGTATTAGTGCGTATAACGGTGAGGTTCTCAGAGACCCCGGCCCCCACTCCACCATGCTGACGCCTCGCTGCGTGGCACTGTGAGGACCAACGTCCTGGTTCTCCTCCACCAGGTGTCGAGTCAGCCAGGCCGCCTCAGCCCTCAGCTCCCAGCGTTACCTCTCACCTATACCTATCTCTTCACTTCATTCATAGCCAGTGGCATAAGACAATAGTTACATTAACAAGAACTGACCGGTGACACACACAGGGAGAACAAGAACTGACTGACCGTTGAACACAAGAACAGACCAATGGCCGAGGAGGAACAGCCTGTCTGTACATGGTCCACAGACACGTCAGGGGACAACCTCACATTGTCCATGTTAATCTTACGTTAATTTTAGTTCCTAGATCATAAATTGCCTGCCTCACGGGGAAGACAGCAACCAGTTTTCACGGTGGAAATGCGTGCAAAGTGTATGTAGTAGGCTTATGAACCTTTGCAAATAACTAATTCAACCAAATTCAATTTGGTTGAATTTCACTAAGGAGCGTACGCTTCCTACGCAAACACGTTCTCCAAATCACTAAAGTTTGGGAAGCGTATATGTTCTGCGTACACATATTATATCCGTATTGAAGAAAATGTATATGTAGAATAAATAAGACTAACGGCGGCTTGTGGGAGCAAGTTAGGCTTTATTAGCCAAGAGGAGCATGTAGGGTGGAGGAGCGTGCAGGGTGGAGGAGGGTGCAGGGTGGAGGAGGGTGTAGGGTGGAGGAGCGTGCAGGGTGGAGGAGGGTGCAGGGTGGAGGAGCATGCACGGTGGAGGGTGGAGGAGCGTGCACCCCACCAGCCTGACTCATCACCACTGCCCAAGCGCCTCCACACCATCTTCCCAGATAAAAAGTAGCGGTCAATTTGCGACACTTTCTCCTGCCCCAGGTGAAATGACCTTTTCTCTGCCTACTTCACCAATCCCTCCCTCCTTTACCACTGGGGTTTATTATTTAAAGGTCAAAGGTCAAGGGGGTGCGTTAGGCCGACCTACGCTTCATGACCACTAAGCACATTTCTTGTGCCCACTCTTCACACTACTCTAGTATAACCACCTAGCCGCACTCTTGTAACCTAAGTTGTACACTCTGCTAGTCAAGCATACCTCTGGTGATATAACTGGTGGTATAACCCCCTCCCCCACCACGTGTTTACCCCCCCCCCCTTCCCCAGACATTCATCATACCCTCAGCTTCCTGTGTTTAATGGCTCCTACACGGCCCTTGTGCCGTGCTCAGCTGTTGACAATTTTCCATCTCATTATTTTCTTTATCTACTGTTTACAAATGCAATTTTCTCCAGTAAATGACAACACCGAGGCCGGAACCACTTGCACTAGTAGTGAGGTTCAATTAGTTGCACAAAACTAAGCATGATGCTGGACCCGGGCTCACGTTTCCAGTTACGTGTATAATAACTTGTATATAGTTTGGTATATATACACATCCACGCGTACCTTTCTCCCCTAATAAGCCCCACACTGCTGCTGCTGCCACGACGCCTACTCTCCCTACCCAACACGGCCGCTGCTCCCCCCATGCCAGATGGGGAAGGGGTGAAGGGAGGTGGGGAAGGGGTGATGGGAGGTAGGTGGTGGAGGGCAGCGACGGGAGCAACACAAGCCCTGGCTATCGGTGGCTCCAGTGGCCTCGTCTCCCATGTGTGGCGCACACCTCCCACCCCTAACTAAAGTACCTCGCTAATGGTGCATCATATGGGTTGACCTCACCTTTCAACACCCTCATATTTTCCTCAATTGAAAACAACAAATTATTGTCTTAAAAAAACGTCTTAAAACAAAACTATCGTGTGAATTTTTGGTGCTTTGAAATTTTTGTTATCGGTGAATAAGAAAATGTATTAAGATTCCCGTTCTAAAAAAGTTGAAGTATTTATTGTAAGCCTAGAATATTGCAGTAGAGGAGAGAAGTGAAGGTGGCCCATGGTGTGAGATGGTACCGTTGAACTATTACTATACATCCCGAGTACGAGGCTACTGCCGTGTTCACAATACCAAGCCTCCCAGGTCACTGAATACGATCATATTATACAATATCACCTGCAGTGAATGCACATGCATTAGAAAGTAAACTTCAAGCCAGCACTTGCCCCGAATACAAACGCATTATCAGAAATTAATTTCAATACTATTGATTACTGTGGCTAAAGAACTGTACCGCTAGTCTGACTAAAACATTTATTATCTATGACCGTACAGCATATAACATTCATTAATAATAATAATGCAAATTGTAATATTTTCATTATTACCTTAAAGGGTAAATTCTAGAATGTGTTTTGAGAGTTCAAAGAAACAATATAGTTGACTTTTGAAATACAGCTGGTACAAAACTTTGATCTAACACCACAACCATTCCGCCGCTTAATACAACACACATCAGAAGGCCATCAAGCATACACATATGAACGTCAAATACAAACTGTGGGAAGCTAGGCTCCTAAACGGCATTTCGGAGAAGCCAATCAAACCCTCAACATGACGTTCCCTTCCCTACATTTATCTCACAGAACATTAGGCTTCACCAGCGACCGGTTCTACTACTTCCACCTACAACCCACACACACCATCCACACATTATTCCCCCCCCCTCCACACACACCATCCACCCCTCCACACACACACACACCAACCCGTTCTCGCACTTGCTTATAGTCAATATTGGCTTATTAAATAAGTGCATATGTGACATACTAATTGTGAATATTTTAGTTTACCTTGAAAAGCTTCTTAGAAAACACCGACCTCACCTAACCTTCTTAGTATGTTAAGATAAGCATTTTATTGCTTCTTAATTACAATTATTACTTAACCTATACTGTTGATAGGTTAAGTAATAATTGTAAATAAGAAGCAATAAGATGCTTATCTTAACATACTAAGAAGGTTAGGTGAGGTCGATGTTTTCTATGAAGCTTTTCAAGGTAAACTAAAATATTCACAATCAATTAGTATCACATATGCACTTATTAAATAAGTCAATATTGACTATAAGCAAGTGCGAGAACGGGTTGCACACCCCCCCCACACACCCACCCACCATCCACCCCCCCACACACACACCATCCACCCCCCACACACACACACCATCCACCCTTCCACACACACACACCATCCACCCTTCCACACACACACACCATCCACCCCCACACACACACACACCCCCACACACACCGTCCACCAACAAATCAGAGAGGTGATGGTTGCATTGCAAGCTGCTTGTGGGAGTTCCAAGACTTGTCCAGCATCTCCAGGCATAAAAACTATATAATTGACGGCGGTCGCTGCCTGTACCGCGGCCGTCAACCCAAGGGACCCACCAAGTTATTATATTAATCTTCTATTGTTTTGCCAGTGACAAGTTTTTAAAGTGTCGAGTAAATAAGCTATTTATAATTCCATCTTTGCACTAAATGCAAAACTTATCTACATTGCTTTGCATTAAACAAATCCGAATATATAAAAAAAGTTGCAGAAACATCAACTAATATCCATAACAAAATTATTTATTTTAAGACATTTGGCGTTATAATTTTTTAACATTCTTAGACACCAAGGTCTAAGAATGTTTTGTTATAAAATTTGTAATGATACAATTTTGTTGATATTCAGACTATTTTTACTTTTCAAAGGAAAGGTAATTATCAGGAGAAAGGACTAAACTATTGCGACTATAGAAACCAATATATAATAAAAACATCAAATATTTTTTTTTAGTTATAACACATGTTGAGACTCCTGGTTAAGACTAGCAACAAACTTGTTTTCCATAAATGAGAAAGATTTAGATCAAGTTTAGAGGAAATGCCGCTTAAACTCTCAACTTGCCGAACCTTGGTGGTATGAATTATTAAACTGATACAATTGGTAAACGGAACGTCAGGTGAGATAGCAGCGGTAACACCAATAATGACTGCTGATAACGATAATAACGATCGTGTCGATAATCCCGACGATAATATTAATAACAATGAAAATAACGCTAACCCAAAGATGGCAACCTGTAAATGCAATTGTTTATTAGGGCCTGGGAGGTGGAAATCCGCTACATTATCAGCCGCGAATACTCTCTCGAAATGGTATTTGTGTATGTTTTGTGCGGCTCATGACGTCCCTCACTGATAGTTACCATTCCTGGGCGTGTATAGTGTTCCTATATCGCATCGCCACTTAGCGCCGCATGAGCGGACATCCGAACACGGTCAGCACCCACAGTGGCCGGCTCATAAAACCCACAAAAAACATTTCTGGGAATAAAGTAATATTTACCCATGGTGGGACTGCCCCCCCTCAGCAATGCGGGACCCGGATACAAGCCCTGAGGAAGGGGGAAAGTCAGTCGAGCAGCAAGCAGTCGTGCTGCTGTTGCTGTTCTCCACACTCCTCAATGGCCATAATGTCACACCAAACACACTAGAAAATTGCCCGTCTTATTTCTGCTTCCCATATTTCCTTTCGAAAGCCGTTGTTACAGTACACTTCATAACAATTAAGATAAAACCAGAGAACGCCGGCAACGCGTGGACCAAGTTACACAAGATCCGAGAATGTTCTGCTCGTGCGTGAAAAACAAAAAGTGCGAAACCGTCATTAAGAAGGAAACGTACTTTTAATGGGCAAAGATAGTCACCACAAGAACTTACAAATCTAAGCCCGTTAATTAATTAGGCTGTCATAACACGCTGTCTAGTAGTTCCCGCGTTTCACCAAGCCTCCCGCTCGCCCGCCCAGCCAGCATCATGGCGAGAGCAGATATGGATTTCATGGACCTGTTTCTTCAGTACTTGGAAGGTACGTCTGGCCATGAACCCACTGGTTACATCGTTTGAGACTGCCTTCAAAGGTACCAATCACGCTCTCAAGTTAATGCATTCATTTTTTTTTAAGTACGCGACATTTTTATTCTAAAAACTATGCCTAATTTATGTAATACACTATAAGAAAGTCCAAGTCTTTTGCAAGAGTCTAACCTTCATTTAATAATTATCAGTCAATCCCAAGAAATTTAGTTTATTCACTGCCGTAACTACTCAAAATATGAATACTGGGAGAGTTTACCGTTCCTCAGCATCGCCAGCACCCCACATTTGTGGATGGAAATGACAAAATATATTTATTAAATCTATTTATCCATGGTAGTTTTCATTTATTTAACCACAATGCACAGTACATAAAGCTGTAAGAGCAAAGCGATCTCATTCCTTAACAGTTTTCATTAAGTGTCAAATATACTAAAGACATTATTTACAAATAATGCGGAGAGACTCTCATAATAACGGGCAAGAACATTAATACCCAACCCACGCGTGAAAAAGAAAGAAAATGACGTTTTTGATCGTCCTGGATCCTTATCATGACACGGGCCGCCGGACGAACCTAAACCTCATTTCCGTCTTTGTAATTCATTGTCAGTTTATTTATATTATAATATATTTATTTTATATAACTATATATATATTTTATATATACATATATATATTGTATTATTTATATATACATATATATATTATTGGATGGGCCTATTGGCCCATCCAATAATTGCCCCTCTGCAGTGTCACGTATTGTACCTCACCTCACTCCACCATTCTCTCCTGCCTATTTATGTCCAGTGTTCGACCTGTAAAACCACTCCTTCTGAAGATATATTAATATACGAAAGTACTTAAGGAAATTCCTGTTTCAATTTTCCTCCGTGGTCTGACACTGTCACATTTTTAATCACGTTTATTTTCGTGATATATACACACACAACTTATATATATTATACATATATATAAATTATATATATAATATATATAAATTATATATATAATATATATAAATTATATATATAAATTATATATATAATATATATAAATTATATATATAATATATATAAATTATATATATAATATATATAAATTATATATATTTTTCGTGATTTACACACAATATATTATATATTATATAATATATATAAATATATATTTTTTGTGCCGTGCTTAGCTTTTGACAATTTTCCCTCATTCTTTATTTTCTTTACTGTTTACAAATGCAATTTTCTCCAGTAAATGACAACACCGAGGCCGGAACCACTTGCACTAGTAGTGAGGTTCAATTAGTTGCACAAAACTAAGTATGATGCTGGACCCGGGCTCGCGTTTCCAGTTACGTGTATAATCACTTGTATATAGTTTGGTATATATATACACACACATGCACGCGTACCTTTCTCCTAAAAAAATGGTGACCATTTTTCTAAACCATAAACTAGATATTTGTTTTCTAACATTCGACAGAATCATTTGGAAGCCTACATTAGGATGCTTCATAGTATCCCCCATCTTTAGAAAATGAAGTCTAGGCTCTGTTCTCTGCCTGGACAGAGTTGGTCATCTAACTCCAGAGCTTCTTACGTACAAATTTTCCTAATGTATTTTCTTCCGCATCTTTACTCCTTTTCTTCCAGTGTGATCACGTGAACAGCCAATGCCCAGCGAGAGGTTATCGTGTCGATGTGGAGGTATATGGCAGTCCTGGACACTTTGTACAGTGCTGCCATACCTAGACATGTTAGTCTACAGCTCACTTAAACCAACCACACACACGCATCAACACAATACAATATTATAATAAAATTTAAATTACAAATATAACTGTTGCAAGTATAACACCAACCCACGGTAGACATCAGAACAATTTACGGGGAAATGTTATGGCTGCTGTTGTGACATAATTTGCATAATAATTTGATTGTAGCACAAATTACGCAGGAAGCTCCTGGCAAATTATGCAACAACCCACGCTTTCTGCAGGTCCTAGAGCGTCCCGACTGTAAGAGACCACTGAAGAATACCTCGACTGTGGCAAGTTGTTGTTAATAGGCACTAGGGTCATGGTAGTACTGTCGCGTTCGTTCTCGACGCACAATCCAGAATTCCGGGTTCGAATTCCGGGTGGGAAAGAAATGGTTGGGCACATTTCCTTTTCACCTAATGAAACCCTCCCTTCCGCCCCCCCCCTTAGCAGTGAGTAGGTATTCAGGAGTTAGTCAGCTTGCTGTATGGTTGCATCCTGGGCGGGGTCAATAATTATGCCTGGGGGTGGGGAACCTCGATAAAATCCAAACGTGTATGAATACACTCTGGCTTTCCTGTCTCCCGACACAATGAATTAAAATTAGCAGTAATGATGGGGGCGATGCGCACTTGTTTGACCTTGGTCGCCACAGGTACCCTCAACCTGTTCCTCGCCTCTTCTCTTCTCTACAGCCGTACACAAAGGTCTACACTGCGTAGTATGGGTCTCTGGTTCACACCCACCCACATGCCCCACTCTCACCCACCTAGGTAGGTCTCAGGCTATCCACTAACCGAAAGTGTCAGAACACAGGCTATCCACTTCATCTTGCCTTTGCCATGATTTCGGGACCTTAACGTTCCAGCGGCCCAGTCCCCAAGACCCCTACCAGGCCTCCTGGTTGATGGACTCGTCAACCAGGCTGTTGACTGACCATACGCGACTGCTCGCAGCCTGACATATGAATCACAGCCTGCTTGATCAGGTATCCTTTGGAGGTGCTTATCGAGTTCTCTCTTTAACACTGAGGGAGTGTTCCAGCGGCGCTGATGATCATTAGCCTCATGAAGTCAATATTGCGGTGTTTTTAATTTCACTCCACCACCGCAATTTTTATGCTGGAGTCGCATGTGTAAAAAATAGTGCGTTCAGTAATAGGACAGGCTGCACCTCAGGGTCACGCCTGACCACTCGCCCTCCCGCCTCGGGGTCAGGCCCGCCCACTCGCCCTCCCGCCTCGGGGGCCATGCCCCCCCATTCACCCTCCCGCCTCGGGGCCAGGCCCGCCCACTCATTAATCAACAAGTGGGCGTTAATGACGTTGACGCTAATCAAGGTCATTAACGTTGATAACACAGACTAAACATCGAACCAATGCCGCTCTTGTGCCCACTGAAGGCCAGGAAGTTAAACAAATCAGATCTGTAATTTTAATTTGTAAATTTAATCGGTAAGCATAAGTATAACGTGCATAGAGTAGCATAAATGATGCGTTTATCAGTCAGTGTAAGCCAGGCGCTGATTTTTCCCTATAATATAACTTCGATATACACAATATCGCTTTTTAAACCATTGAAACAAAATTCTCGCACCCCTCTTCACCCATGATCAATTACCGAGGTGCAGGAGACGCCGGGTAGGAAGACGAGGTGCTCATTGACTATACAGCAGGGGATGACAAGTTGGAATGTGAGGCAGCACACATTATTTGGGCAGATAATGCAAGGTGGTGGTGGTGTAGGTGCCCAGACGGGTGTTGTGGAGTGGTACAACTGTGTGTATGAGGATGGGGGTAGGCGAGGTGAGGTAGGGACAAGATGTGGCGGGAGGGAGGGTGGCAATGGGTAGCATGACCGCTTGCCACCCACCCGCCTGCCGCCCGTCTATCAGACAGTGACGACACCCACACAAAGCAACCTGGCGCCTTCGGCTGTCACCTTGGGGCAAGCGCCCACTCATACACTACAGACTGTAATACACGGTAACTATGCGTCTGCGCTCCCACACCTCCAATTTCTCAGCCATATATAAAATTAGAATCTTTCAAGTTCACCCCTTTATATCGCCTTTCTTGCTCAACCTGAACCATGAACCACTACTACTGAAGCTCAAGAGGAATTAGTGGTCCACGTCATATAAATTGTCATCCACACTTCCGTGGAAATAAACATTCAATTCACCTGGGCTCTAGGAGACTCGAACCGTGGACTCCATGCATGTGAGGCCGAAGCTCTATTGACTGGGCTATTGAGTGGTCTTAATAAAGGAAAGTTTCTAGAACCAGCATCCTGCTGCCAAACTGGAATTTTCTACTTTCCATTTGGAATATTCCCTTGCCAACCAACACCACTATAATATGCACAAAATCTCATACAATTTATTCCAAGAGCCTACCACTGCTACTAGAGAATCTTGGAAACTTAACATTGCTACTTTTTTTTTAATCTAATGGTAAAACCAAGTGTCCCGCTGATTTTAACACCGGTATCAAGCTGTTCATGGAGCCTAGTAACAGTGCTAGACCATTGCAGGATCCCAGTACCACCACCAGTCTCAATAGCCTAACATTACCACACACTCTTGTATGCATTAGGTTTCAAGACTATCCCAGTAACATAATACCACCAGTGTTTTAGAAAAATCTTGTGCACTACCAGTATGTTTCAGAAGACTACCAACATTACAAAACCATTTAGAGAGGATATCAAAATAAACACTTGCTAAAACTATACAAAAAGATTTAGAATGTGCACATGACAACGAAAGTGAAGTGACAAAATGCAGGCTTTCTTACTTCATAACCCACCAGCAATTTGATCCCATTAACCCAAGTGCCTGAAGCATTGTCAGGATCATTCAAATTCTGGCATACATGTGAAGCTACAGCTCTTATATCATTGGTTCAGTTAATGTAGTACTGTACTAACGAAGGTCATAATGAAACCGACGTCTCCATTCACAGTTTAATTTAATGACAAGTTTGCAATGTATCTGCCTATAGTCTGACTTTTAATCTGTTGTTAAAATGCATACATTTAAACATTTTGAAATTTTATGTAACTAAATAGATTTGTTTAACTGGAGAAGGGAGAGATCAAGAATTTCCAGCATTTATATAGCCTGTAACCTAGCAAGATTCATTATCATAAGCAGTAGGACAACTGCTTTAAGAATATCTTAAAAATTTCCTAGTAAATAATTAAAAAAGTTTAAAATTTATCTTATTTCCTAGCAATTTTGTGTTGCAAAAGGTTTTATCAGAATCTCTTTCTACACAAGGATAATACACAAATAAGTATAATTTCCTATATTACATAGACCAGCCACTTTAATTGGACGGTAGAGCGACTGTCTCGCTTTATGCAGGTTGGCGTTCAACTCCCGACCGTCCAAGTGGTTGGGCACCATTCCTTCCCCCCCACCCCGTTCCATCTCAAATCCTTATCCTGACCACTTCGAAGTGCTATAAAGTCATAATGGCTAGGTGCTTTTCCTCACTAATTAAAAAAAAAAAAATTATATTACATAGCACTTTCTAGTACTGTATTAGTATTCGCAACTTTTAATACAAATATTGTATTCATTCCAAAATAATTGTTAAGGTAGTAATAAAATATATGTACTTTTACTGACTTAACCAAGATTTATTATATACAGTACCTGTAAATAATAATAATAATTTTGTTTTTGCCCGAAACGCTATGTGTATTAGTGGCTTTAGGTATTGTATGTACTAGCTCTATCTTTAAATCCAACATTATGTTTGTAACTCATCTTCAATGTATGTACTGTACCTTTACTTTATTAAAAAATCTAAATCTAATCTAAATCTAATAATAATAATAACTGTATATAGCTAAACATTTATCATGTCCATGTTCATTAGCATTATTTTGTGGGCGATCTGCATGGGCAGCACCTACAGGGAACAAGTTTCTTGAACAGAAAATTATCAATACTGTATAAATTGACGAGTTCAATTTCAGCATACTGTACAGTATACACGATTCATAGAACTATGTTTTGGCTAGAAACACATAAGTTCTATTTATGTAAATTAGCAACATGATCGAGAAAATCCTGGTAAAACACATGACATGCACTATATATAATGTCTTCTAGTGAATACTGTAGTATGTATAAAAAAGGTCCTGGTAAAGTAGTACAGTTGGGTTCATTCTCAACTCACAATTGAGAATTCTGGGTTCAAAGCCAGGGTGGGACAGAAATGGTTGAGCTCATTTCCTATCACCCAATGCCTCTGTTCATCTAGCAGTAAGTAGGTTCCCAGGAGTTAGTCAGCTTGTCGTGAAGTTGCATCCTGGAAGGGGGGTCAGTAATTCAACTTTAGGGATACCTCAATACAAGGCTAACATGTATATACATTATACACTCTGGCTGCCTGTTCCAACAAAATGAATTATAATGCCTTCCATTAGTATGAAGTTTATTGATGACATTATTCAGTTTTTGGATAACACCACATATCAAATTATTTATGTTTCACTTTTCAAGCGCTCTTTAAAAGCAAACTTTCAGTTCTAGCAGCAAATTATAGAAAACAAAACTCAAAGTATGCACGACATGTTTTGGCTTTATACTTCATATATCGATGCTAAATTGTATTATTAAAGTTGTCATAAATCACTAATATCATGCACTTATTTTCCAGGCAACTTGATTGGCATGGTTGGTCCAGATATGCTGTGTGGAGCGGCATGTTTCATGGGTCCAGAAGTGGGAGAGGGCAGCTCTCCTGACCATGCACTGTTATACCGGGGTGGTGTGGTTACAGTCATCCAAGCTACTTCTGCCGATCTCGCCTCCCAGGGTCTCTCGCCTTATCCTCATGTCCATCTAACTACAGAGCACGCACTTTCAGTCACTCGTGCTCTTGCCACTCTACATGCTCACACACTCATAAAGCAAGCAAAACAAAGCAAAAGATCTTGGGGATCTTCATCTCAAATTAAACAAACTGAAAGAGAAGTTCACTCTGCTACTTCAGCCACTACAGATGCAGAAGAGAGTAATACTGGGGAGAGCAATGATGCAAAAAGTTGCAGGCCAGTGGAAAGAGGCTGTGTGAATGATAAGTGGACTGCACAAGTATCACGGTTAAACATTGTCGAGGCAAATTTGTCAATTTTGGTAGATACTTTACAGAATACTGGCAGCAATGAAAGAACCGTTCGACGATTGGAGGCTCTGCAGTCTGACCTTCCAACATTAACACAGTTTTTGCAATTTGCCTCTGCCATGCAGATTTGTAAAGTACCTAGTGTGGGTCCTGTCTGCACTAGAGATATTTGGATCAGACCACAGGAGGGGGAAGAAGATGAAGATATGATTGCAATAAGATTAAGAGGTGGTCAAGAAATGGAAAGTCCACCACTCCGTGATGCTGCTTGGGTCTGGCTCACTCTACTTGAAGGAGAAACACTACATGACCGTTATATGGAGCTCTGTGATGATTACTGTAATGCTTTTAATAAAGTACTTCTTCGCCAAGAGGCAACATCTGATGTGGAGGAACTCTCTTATTTTGATGTAATGCGAGATCTAGGCGAAAATTTCTTGCATGCCTTCATCACTATAATACACAAGTTTGTTGTCTCCGGTACTTGGTTTTTCGATCGCCAACTCCACACTGAGGAAGGCCTTCAATCATTAGTTGAGGTGATAAACTTTTTGGTGGATAATGGCATTGTTGGATCTATTTTTGTTATCTGATACTTGCTCAATCCTTTTCAGTTGGTTTCACAAGGAAGAGATGTATTACTGAACAGTAGTAAAGTCCACATATAGATTTTGGTATAGCAAGTATTACTTGGGAAGCAATTTTCAACTAGTAAACAAGGCTCCCCATTACCATTCTTGATGCCAACACAGCACAAGTTTATAATTCTAATACAGAACAGTGATAATGAAAACTATTTAAGAGTAAAAAGGTTAGTGCCACGTATAACTGTGCTTAGACGGCAGTTGTACTCTCTTGCTTGTTGAACACGTTGCCAATCTAGTAGCTATATTCTGTTACCTATCTACTACTGGCGCATCACTACACAGCACATGTGGCCAAAGCAAATGGTTGTCCCCAACACAAATTCTATTATTAAAACATTAAAGTTGTTTCAAGCTAAACAGCATAAATGAAACTTTAGTGATATCATATATCCTAAGGAATTATATTGTAATTACTGCACAAGTATTTTATATTTCATGTCATATACATACTTGTATTTTTATATTTCATGTGGGTATGTACCAACAGTACATACCTGTGAATGAAAACAACCCCTGGAGGCCATATAATAGAAACAACAGGAAAAGCCATCTGAGTCTATGAACACAAGAGGAACATTCTGGAAAATTATAAACAGTAATTTCAAGTATGGAATCCGATGGAGAAACCACAACAATTCATCCTAAAACACACTCTACCAGATAATAAACCCCATCACACATGGGCAACAGCCATTGGCCATACTAACCATTATGCAGAAGGACAGGCATGCTGGGTGTAGGGAAATAATCTAGGTGAAGAATATTAAACCTTGACAAGTGTGAGTAAGCAGACATAGGTCACAAAGTGTCAATAAGTGATCCATGCTCACCTTTGGCTCTTAAACATTCACAGGAGCAGGGCCAGCATGACAGGCAGGTCTTTCACTTGCACAAGTACACAAGTCTCACTCTCTCTCAATGCTAATGTTTTTCTAAGCTGAGAATACAGTCTCCTTCCTTAGAAGGAACTCCACAATCCTTTAGAACATGCATAGCTGGTTGGGTACAGGAAAATGCAACCATACCCCAAAGAGGGAAACCCTGGCAATGGTCAGAGTGAAATGGAATCCAAGGACACATGCAATAACAGTGACAAACACAATCATGGAGCATAAACAAAGATAAAGAAATAGCCACTAGCAGAATACACTTGTTCCCCTCCCTTGTAAAATGAGCCAGATTCTGCACCTGGCTCCGGGTAGGCAAAAGATGGAATTTGGAGAACTGATTTGTTGGGATGAAAGCTTGGTAGAATCAGAATAATTCTGAAAGCCACGAAACAGTCACTCCTGGAATGTTTCTATTAAGGTTTCTTGTATATTGTACAATACTGGTAAGCGCTGAAAAACAAGATAGAAACACTGTATATATATTTATCAATATTGTGACCAAGATGTACGAAGTGTTAGCAATATATTTTTACTGGACAACATTCCATTGATCAATAAGAGGTTGCAACATAACAATCCTACATTAAGTACCCAGTATTTTCATAATGCATCACATTGTGTGGTAGGCGTGATACACACATTTATCACTGTCCAACTTTGGATCTATTTCTTCCTGTATGTAATCCACCTTGTTAGATATTCAGCATGTTGTTTACAGACACATGATTCAGTATTATTAATCTTGGGCCTTGCAGCCCAAATGTTTGGCCCAATATTGCTACATTTGGGCAAGCTTTAAAGATATAATGTTTACTTTTTGCAAGTTCCAAAACATTCTTATTAAGATGTGTATGGAATGGAACATCTAAAACATGCATAATTTATCAACTTTGGATATTTTTCTGAAAAGAAAATTTAGCCGTAAATTTTGGACAGCTTATGGATATATAGTATATCAAGCAGCTAAATATCACGACCTTCAATTAACTAAAGCAAAGCTATCTCAAATGCTATTTTATTTGTGTATAATTGTCAAGTAATCAAACCCATGACAAACCTCTGGATTAATCACAATATCTTGATGCACTAATATTTAGAAGCATTTTCTATATATGTTTATGTTTAGTAAAAATGGTATATTTTAATAGTACTGTACTTATTTCTAACATGTAGAAAGTGGTGGATAATAACTATTTATTTGTACCACAGACAAACTCCATTTAAAGTTATTTTGTACATGAACATTTCACTGCCCTGAATCGGGAATGTCCAGATGGTTAGTTACCAGAGCCATGTTGAAATCTTTCTGCTCTTAGATCTATCAGTAGTTCAAGTCACAACGTGTACTCTTCTTCCACGTGAAGTATACAAGAGCACTGCACTTAACCTAGTCTTTGTCATGAAGTTCTCCTTTCCCCTGCCCCTTAACCCTAGTGAGGAATGAGGTATGAACTCTCAGCAAAGACTTCAAACTAAATACAGTGGCTGTTGTAATAGGTTTTTTCTTTTCTTTGCACTTATTTTAAAAGCTTCTAAAGAAAAAACAAACTGATCCAAATCAATGTTACTTAAATGTTAAGTGCAGTATTTTGTTCATACTATTATTCATACTGTCAAATATTTCCAAGTACTATACCTCTTATATATCTGTGATTTTCTCTCAGTTTTTTTATAATTAACATTATTGCAGTGCATGACTGGGCTTTTCCCGGGTTATAGGCCCCAATGCATTTACTATTATATAATAATTTGATCTCAAAGTAATTTCCTTAAACCAGCCAATTATGAAATAAAGCATAATTAGTTTTATATACTAAGGAAACCTGCACCTAAGAGTGAAACCTGGGAATGCCAACCTTTTCCATGACTCTCAAGACTCCACCCCATAACTAGTCTAAGATGAGACAGTTATTTAGGAGTACAGTTCTTTGCAAACTAAGAAACAAATATACTGGAATTATTATGGTAACCTCTATAAATAAAAAATGTAATCAGTTTTAAAAACTATCATGAGCTTACAGTAGTTAAACAGTAAAAAGAATTTAGCCCTTACACTGCCATCAACGATTATATAGTACAAGTGTGACATTTGTTCCAAGACTGCCCTTAATGATTGTGATAATTTTTATTTATATTGACACTAATTTGTATTCATGTGGTGTGATTGTGTGTGAGAATTCTCACTGTACAGGTTGCTAGCATCTTCCAAGATTAAGACAGCAATGGCATACAATGGTATCGGATGTCTTTGTGTGGTTTTATATGTATGCTGTGACGCTATTTACACTAATTATTACTTGTGAATTATTGTCAATCTATTGTATTATTTAATTTTAGATTTAACTAATATTTTACTAATATTTATGAAAAAATAAAATCACCAATTTACGTAACATTCATAATTATTATTATTTTGTTTGGTTATACAAGTTACCTATTACGACTATAGTATTTGTACTAAAGAATGTTTTTCAATAGGGCTATTTAATTTAAACTCGTGAGCAAATTTTTGACAACACTGACAGCCCTTCATAATCAGACTGCTATAAATTGAACAACTGTGTACCCGACCGGGCAAGCAATAAAATTTTGTTGTAAGTCATACCAGTGGAGGGACGTCTAAATCGTCTGAAACTTGGCAATGTAAGGGTTAATAACCTATAAAATATAATTAGTTTTTAAATACTGTTTATGGAAATTAAAAAAAAAAAAATACTACTCAGATATTTGATACAATATAAAAAATTCACATTCATAACTGACATTTTATGAACCATTAATTCACTATTACTGTATATGTGTAGACTATTTTAAGTTATAGTATTTTGTTCTGTAATACAAATACTGTATAATTGTTATAGTTTTAATACACTGCTGTGTCATGGCAAATATTGTAACTTTTTTGATACTGCATTTAAAGTTGCCTTTCTGTATGTAATCACTCTAAGAAATAATTAAATTCTTATGTCTTAAATGTTTAGTAGAACGTTCATGCAGGTGTTCATATTTTACCCTTTTTTGTAAAGGTTAGGCAATATGTATTCTGCATTGTACTCTGGTTCTTGAGACACCATCAACTCTAATGTCACAGCATAATGTAAACTAAGGAATATAACCAATGATAAAACTTGAGTTCAACCTCTATACACAAAGTATTCATAGTATAACTACCGTGTGTGTGTGTGTTACTTCCATTCATAGCCAATGGCAAAACTGGAGTCTCGTCTCCACATACCCATTCATATCTTTAGACAAGAAAACATATCTCAAAGTCACTGCACAACTGAGAATCTCAAAAAAAAAAAAAAAAATAAATGTTATGTTACTGAAGATCTAAACAAATTGCCTCCTGTTATAATATATTGTACTTTGTGAACCACATTCATTCATCCTCTGATCAATTAGACTGTAGATCCACTGGTGATCAGTTATCTAATGAAACCTTATTATCTTCTAGGTTTCTTTAACTGAGCAGACGATGAGAAAATTATGTTACATTTAAGACAAGAAGTCATTCTAAAAGCAATGGATGTTATTATTAAGGTGGTTCACATTTTGTTAAGATCAAATTCTCCTAATCTTCTTCAGTATTTGTTATATTTAGTACATAGAGAAATTTTGTAACTGTAAGGTCACATCACTTAAAGAACAACTCTGAAGTGTAGATTAGATCCTTATGCCTAAAGTAGAAAAAATGACTAAAACTTCTCCAATATATCATACGAGGCAATGTACTGTGATGTTATTAATAAATACATTATGAATTTTATAGAAAGATTTCCATATATTACTCATTCTGAGAGTTCAGCCAACAGTGGCAATAAAATAAACATGTTTTCACCTATTATGTATATTGTGCTTTCATTTAACCTATAATATTCTAATCAGAAAACAGATGATCCAAGAAAACAGAAATCCAAGTACAGTACTTTTGTGATGTACTTGGCTCATATAGACTGTGCAGATACATATTAATGTGATATCTTTTATAGCAACCTACTTGACCTTTATTTATAGGGATGATCTAGAACATTGAAAGTAATTATCAAAGGAAAGCACATATCCAGGTAGTTTATGTAGCAGCATAGTCTTCCATAGCTATGTTTTCATCAGGTTTGCTAAGTTTACAACCTCTACTGAATCATTTACCAATCCTTGACTGCTTTCTCTATCCTAGGATCAACATTACTCTTCAACACTGTCATACAATTAAAAACAATTTTCTCCTCTTCTTTATCCCCTGGACAACCTCCTTAAAACTTTATTTTACCTTAAGCACTCTAATTCACAAATATTAGCTCTATATCATGCTACAGTATTTCAGAGTACTATGCCTCACCATACAAGATTTTACTAGTTATGTCACTTTATCGCAAATTAACCAAACACGTCTACATGTTACTGTTAGCACATGTTATTCCAAATTCTTTCTATTCACTCATAAAAGTAAACATTCCATGGGAGCAAATAAAGCTAAAAACCAGGGAACCAAAAGAAGGCAACTTCCCACTCTACGGGCTCACCATAGCCTGTGCTACTTGGAACTTCTGTTCCGAGTAGCCGAATCTAAAACAACAACAGGCAACTTTCGCTAGGCCAATTTGGCCAATTCTGACCCCACAATTCCCTGTATTCAGGTGACAAAAACAAAAAAGGCACCCACTCCTGGGTACACTTCTATCACCCTCTCCCATACACCCTACGCAATAGACTGAACCCTCCACACATGCTCATAGCGCATGTCTCTCTCTTTCTTACAACACCAACATTTGACAAGAGAATTAGCTAGTGAACGATGTGTTGGGAAACATTATAGACATGCAACAGTCTTTTGCCCCACTAGCCCAAGCATTCTCCATAAACTGTTCACCCAACCTGCTTCATCAAATACATTCAAGATACTCTCCTGATCTACAAGAACATCCAGGACCACATGAACAATATTCTTTGGCTGAAATATAAACACCAGACTCATTTGCCGATTTTCAGTCAGCAAAGACCCACAGGGAACAAACTTTTACCACTTTTTCAGCAGGTCAAACCATTTCTTCCCATCACCAGAATCCTATAATGTACACTCTCAGGCACTTGGTCCTTCATTTTTATTACAGCCTACAAAATAATTCTACAGAAGGCCTTTTTCCTACATTTGTCTACATAGATATTGTTGCTTTAACAGGAAAAAAAAATGTTTCCAAGCAGAGACCCGGTAGTATTGTACAGCGGGTTCAATTTTGACGCACAATCGAGAATTCTGGGTTCGAATCTTGGGGTGGGACACAGAAATACTGTAGTTGGGCACATTTCCTTTCACCTATTTGGACTGTTCACCTAACAGTAACTAGGTCCTCAGGAGTTATCAGCTTCTTGTGGGGTTGCATCCTGGGCAAGGTCAGTAATTCGACTGGGGGGGGGGGGGAAGAATCTTGATATAAGCCTACCGTGTATAAATATACTCTAGCTGCTTATCCCCTAACAAAATGAATTATTATTTTTTATTGTTATCTTCAGCATTTAAGTCTCCTTCACTTTCTTTTAATATAAGCATAGCTAAAAGACAGAAAGCTCCACCCACAGAGTTACATGCATTCACCACAGGTAACTTCCCCTCTAAATTGGCATATATATACTGTACTGACATTCTACAAGTACTCTTCCCTCCCTCCCCGCCCATTTAAATGCAATACTAATACTTGTACAATATTTCTTCACAGTACTCTCTTTATCAATGCTCTTCTTAAGAGAAGTGTCTTTAATGGCTGTCAATGCTCTTGCTTGCCACATAATAAATCACTCACCTTGGAAGCAAGGTTTTCCAAGCTCCTCCAGGGTTTTTCGTATTCAAACTCACTGCGTCAGAAGTCCTCAATCTTCGATAATTTCAAACTACTATATTTCCTCTTCAAAAGTCTCTGCCTTGTCCAGCTGAATCCCACTCGTATCTTCATTCAGTATCATTTTAATTGTTTCACGTTAACATATCTTAATTAACCTGCTTATCACATTTCCCTTTTTGAAAATAATAGATATTGGTCAGACCTGCCTGATTCTTAATAATGACGCATAATAATTAGCGAGCTTTATCTGTAGGTGTACCTTTGACATTGTAGTGTTTATTTGTACTATTTTAAACAGCCTAAGTCAAAATTTCTCATTCATACCCCATCATCTTGCACCTGTACATAATGGTCCAGCATAACTACTCCTCAATGCAGACCTCTGGCTGCATCTGTCACTCTGTCTTGGGTTTCTCAAAACTAGGACATTTATTGCAATAACCACCATTCTTTCCCAACTTGCACTACTCTCAACTGCGATTACACAAAATTCTCTTTTATCAATTACACAACCTCAGCGCTTAATATATTCGACCCACTTCTAATACGTCACCATTCTTATTTATTTCATACAGAATATGAACCATGTAAAATAATATGCAACTTTTGAAAACTAGACAAGTTTCTTATTACCAGTAGAGGAAACCTGTAAGGCTTATTGAGGTCCTACAAGGGCCAATCACTGACCCCCTTCAGGATGCAACTTAGAACAGTTGCTTAACCCTTAAACGGCGCATCCTTAGAGGTCACAAAACGAAAAATATTCAAATTATGTAAAAATTACTTAAAAATGTTAAACAAATCTCCAACTTGTTGACCAAACCACACACTAGAAAGTGAGAGGACGACAATGTTTCTAGGAAGGGACGACACAATCGACTTGAGAATGGTCCAGGACTGACCGAAACGTCGTCGTCCCTTCACTTTCTAGTGTGTGGTTTGGTCAACTTTCACACACTGTTTCTGACCAACATATTTCAGCCAATTTATTGTGACTCCTCGTCTGCAAATCTTCAACTTATTGGCTTCAGGGCCATGAAACTTCCATCAAAATATTTTCTGAAATTGATTTTAGACAAATTTTTTAAAAAGAAGAACGTTTTGTTGACGAGAACAGCTCCTATTAATTGGAACCGAGGGATAATGGAATAATAAAGAGATGCAAGCACCTGTCCGACGCTCAAAGAAGAAGAATAGTAGTAAGAAGTGTCCACAAAGTGGATATGCAGCTGGTGCCTTTATGGCATTGCCGAGTAATATATAACAACATAATAATGAATAATTATGTTATTATGCTCTATTTTGTTATACATCATATAAAAACATTGCCCAATGTTAATATCTGTTACTTTCATCAATGTCCATTTGGGGGGGGGGGAAGGGAGTTATCAAGGGAAAGCGCCAGGCGATTATGACCATTTAGCACTGGAAAGGGGTCAGGATAAGGATTTAGGATGGGATGGGAGGAAGAAATGGTACCCAACCACTTGGACGGTCGGGGACTGAACGCCGACCTGCATGTAGCAAGCGGGATCCGATTTTTTTTTTTTTAAATTTTAATTTTTTTTTTTACTTTGTTTATTATCCGATTTTGTTAGAACCTTTACATCCTGGAGAGTGCATACACATCCCTAACTATCTGAAGATGGAATGAAATTGGTCAACAAATAAATCAGTAACAGAACTCGCAGAACTTGGAACTTGGAATTTTTTTTGGATGATTTTTTCAGAGATTTCAAACTCTATTTTATATTTTATACATTTTAATTATAAAATGCTATTTTAAGTGGCATTCATAGTGTTTTGAGTGTTGTGTGTTGCGAGCCGGTCAAGGAACACAGTGAAGAACTGACCACCGAAGAACTTCACAAGGAGCAGCACCAAGAGACAGCTGAGGAAATTTCTTCAGGAGAGTACAGAATGTCCCATCCTCATTAATTAAGAAAATGTGTGCAGCATGGGAAGAATTGCAAACTTTTGCTGAAACGACTCACCCAAATCACGGTGCAGTAGGCCGTTGCCTTAACCTTTTTAATGACACTGTGATGCCTCACTACAGACAAAAATTAAAACATATAGAAAAACAAGAATCTCTGGAAAGGTTTTTAGTAAGACAAACAAGTAGTGAATCACAACCAGGTCCTAGTGGTATGCAGGTAAAATGTAGGAGAGAGTGAACCCCAGAGAAGTCCTCACTGCCTGATGTGATAATGGAAGGGGACTCCCCTTCCAAACAGTAACACCTCTCCTCCCCTCCTCACCATCTTCCATATGCATCACGAGTCCTCCATAAAGGTAAGATAAACATGTACTGTATTGTAGTTTGAAAAAAAAATTGTATTCAGCATAAAATGTATTTGTAAGTTAATATTTTGAAGGGTGGGGAACGGATTAATTCAATTCCCTTTATTTCTTATGGAAAAAATCGCTTCGACTTACGATATTTCGATTTACGATCCGTCTCTGGGAACAGATTACCATCGTAAGTCGAGGCCCCACTGTATACTGAAAACCTATACAGTATTCTAATTTGATGAAAATGAAGATCATATGCTGTTCCGAGAGCATAACAACACTAAATGAAATATTGGCGATAGTTTATATTTTTGAATTTGATTTGAAACTCTGAAGCTTTCAATATTTAATTTTAAAATTATTTTTGATTTTCTTGTTTTTCAAGTTATGTTGGTGATCAAGTGACAAAATTGGAGCCTTTGCAGAGTTTATTATGCATAAAAAATTGAAAAATATTTGTGCAAGTTTTAAAAACTGATGTTACGTCCAATCATATATGTATGTTTTGCGCTGTTTAAGGATTAATACCCAGGTACGTATTTTATAAGGCTCATTTCGGTTTAATAAAAATAGAATTCACAAGAAAACAAGTCAAGATTTAATTTAAGTTGCATCAATTTTTAACCATTACAGTACTAATTTGAATGTTGCTTGCAGAATAGATTAATGAATCATATTCTTCCTGTTATATATTTTAATGGGTTTCAACTTACCTTTAATTTTAAGCTGTGATGCTGCTTTAAGGAGCCCTGGAAGCTCACTTGATTTTACAAGAGTCTCACCCTTGTAAATATAGTTGATCAAACCACGAAGTTCTTGAATTGTAATGTCCCGAAGTACAATAACTGGGTTTGCATTTGTCACAGTTTTAAAAATGTCTTCAAAACTTTCACTGTGGGGACAAAAACATACACCATTACAGTACTACAAACAAAAAAATTAAGTATTCTTAAGCTAACACTACAAGCTACTGCATCAATTTTTATAACAAATTATTAAATTTAAAAATAATTTCTTAAAGCCATTTAAATTTTATTATAATTTTTTTCAAATTGGTATTCTAAATGACAAGTCATGGGAAGCATTTTATAAGCAGTTGTGTGAAGCAATGTGACACACAGACATGGATGGTTTACTGGAGTTGGTTGGTGCTGAGGTTATGTGATGCTGCATAGTGTGAGACTGGCTTCCTTCTTTCCATAGTTTGCTTTCCTACTTTATCTTGATCTAATGCTTTCTCATCTCATGAAGCAGGAAATGAGGCAATGATGATAACAGGGCTAATAAATCTTGGCTCGGTTAATCAATAAAAATATTACTCTTTAGGTGCTTTAAACAATTACAAAAACGTGAAAATTACATATCATGACCAACTAATATATTCACTATAAAATGACCAAAACTAGACACTAAATTTAAAAACTATACCTGCACGTAGCCAAGATCAGTCGGTGAGCTTGAACAAATTGACCATCAGCTACAAGGGTACAGTCAGTCAGCTGATTATGACGCAACAATCTTTCACACACAGACAAAAATCTTGTCTCCGAGTTGCTTGATCGAAGATGCAAGCGATTTAACTTCCTGGAATTAAAGGAAATTAATAAAAATCGTACAAAGTTAATTATCACTAATATTTTGTAGGCATAGTCAATGATTGAAATTTACCTATACAGACCATGAACACATTGGTGGGAGGAAAAAATCTGAATCAGACTACATTCCATAAGGAATCAATGATTTTTTTTTCCTCCTAACTTTTTGCTTACTCTTATACAGTTTGTCTCTGAACCCTCTAGTGCTGCCTAAGCTAAATCACCCCATAATTAAAACACTGGCCAAATGCACATTAATCCAACTACTTAATCTATGTAGGAATGAAAAACTCTTTACAACATGATTTACAGCTGATTATATTTGTACTTTTCTTGAACAGTACTTTGCTTACTTCCTATCTTCAAATCTAACCTTCATTAATGTTTGGCACTTGCACTGCAAATACAAATAATTGCAAATAGAACCTATATAACTTAATCAAGCCTTGACCAAACTATACACACAATTCTCATATAAAATATAATTAATTTACATCTGAGAAAATAGCACTTCTGAATACACAGTTCATTAAAATTTATGAATGCATCTTTAGGGTTGGCCACAGCTTGGAAGAACATGGCTAGAGGATGGGTTGGTCACACTAAGCCCACATCCCAGTAGTCAACCAGACAATATGAGACCTAGACACCCAACCAGCTAGCTAGCTAGCTAAAAATGGGAACACAGTATAGGTATGGGTGACAGGAGTCTTTGTCAGTGTTGAGTGTTCTCGGGTGTGGTGATGGTAATGTTGTTAGGAATGACACTCGTATGGCCTCGGTGACCTACAAAGTCACACATGATAGACTAAACTTGGGGTGAACACTATGGAAATGTCCTCGGTTACCCTTACATTGTAGCCAGACAGCCAGATTGCCAGTCAGTCAACCAGACAATCAGCATAGACAGCCCCATGGTCACCAACTTCGTGTGCAATTTACAAATTTTGGTTATCAAGTTTGTTAAGACACCTCCCTATACAGTATATCTAAATAAAACTATTTACCCTTCCTACCTGTCTCCCTGGAGATCCCCTAACTTGAGCTGTGGGTGTTTGCCACGGAGATGACGCAGCATTGATGAGGTGTTCCCGTGCTTGGCCAACTTTTCATTACATATTCTGCAGCTAACTTTGTCATTTCCCTCTTCTTGAAAGTGTCTCCAAACTGTCGACCTTTTCTTCTTCACTGACATTATATAAAAGAACATCATGAGCACCAATTATATTTGTACTAACTATAACAATAAAAGTAATGTCAGCAACTTTAAAGCAACTTTATATTTTGTTAAAATTTGCTATTAATGCTGTTGATCAGTACAAATCTTAGCTATTTAAAAGAATTTTTTGACAATACACATACAGTACATTAAGAATAGCAAGGGCACTAAAACTGGTACAAAATAATTCACATCTCTCTCACAGCAAATAACTTACTACAACTGTTACAGCTACACAAGCAAATAAAGTTTACTCATTCTCAACATATAACAATTTAAATGAAATATGAACCAAGTCATTTGGCGGTCATGGTGATCATTTAACTACACACTTAGGTCATTTTACAAGGCATCAATAAAATTTTTGCTTTCCAATATTACACAGGTCTTTAGGCCTCTTACTACAAATAATAGAACATATCTTAGCACCTTAAAGACTAGCATGAAACACTGCATGTAGCAAGGGATTTTTGTTTTACTTCAAACTATTTACATAATTATAACTTCAATTTCATTATTTTTAAAGTTATGTATCATTATTCAGTTACCTGAATTATCCAGAGAAGGAAGTGATTCCACTACATCATCCACTTGTTGTTCTTCTATCTGCCATGAAACACCTTCCCCAGTTACAGTGGGTCCCTCAGCATCCAGCTGGCAATGCATCAACTCTGGGTGCTGCCCTCGGAGGTGGCGAATCATCATAGAGGTGTTTCCATGCTTTGTGAGTCGTTTATGGCACGTCCTACAAGCTACTTTGTTATCCCCCTCCTCCTCAAAATGTCTCCAAACAGCAGACCGTTTTTTCTGCATTGTTCCTGTGTGTAAATATGAAAGACCCAATAAAAATAAAGCTTTTATACAATAAATATTCCTCAAATGTGAGATGTAGAAAATCTAAAGTGCATAATTCCTGGATCAAGCAAAACTCAGACTTGGAATGGGAATATAAATTCATTAAATATGTACCATCATATGTATTATGATGGTACATATTTAACTAAATAGTAATTAATTACCAACACAAACAATAGAATAAATGTAACCCAAATCATACATGATAACTTATTACACGTAGCAAATAGTTGTCAGTGAAGAATCAATTAAATGAAATAATTGACACTTGTTTATAAGTGGCAATTAGTTGGAAAAATTTCTTCATTTATAAGTCACTAATAATGTATGCATTTTGTAAAACTAAATTATCCAACAGATAAATACAATACTATAATCACTAATAATTCAATGATACTGTATAAGAAATAATACAAGAAATATCATAATGCATTAAAGAATATAGTACTGTACTCTATATCAATGTATAAAATGAATATAAAATACAAAAATATTAAAATATAGGGATAGGGTTAGCAGGGTTTACCCTTCCCTAGAGATACTTGATTCTGGAAAATGTAATACAGTAATTTACTGCAACATTCAACTAGTCCAGGTAACTAATATAAAGTAAAATCTAAGTACTGTATAGTCTAGGCCAAAAATAGCCCAGTCATGTAAAAGATTCTAGGCAAGGACCAGCAATTTTTACCAAACTATTCACAAACTCTAACTGAAATTCCCAATTAAGTAAAGGTTGAGTATATCACTACAAAAGTTGCATTCTTATAAATGATTGGTTCACCCACTATTATTACTGCCTTCAGATACTGTGTAATTACCTAAGTGTAGTTACAGGACTGAGAGCTACTGCTCGTGGTGTCCCGTCTTCCCAGCACTCTGTCATATAACGCTTTGAAATTACCGACTGCTTTGGCTTCCACCACCTTCTCACCAACTTGTTCCATCCATCTACCATTCTGTTTGCGAAAGTGAATTTTCTTATATTTTTTCGGCATCTTTGTTTAGTTAGTTTAAATCTATGACCTCTTGTTCTTGAAGTTTCAGATCTCAGGAATTCTTCCCTATCAATTTTACCAATTCCTGTTATTATTTTGTACGTAGTGATCATATCGCCTCTTTGTCTTCTATCTTCTAGTTTTGGCATATGTATTTAATGCCTCTAACTTCTCCTCATAGCTTTTGTCCTTCAGTTCTGGGAGCCACTTTTGGCATATCTTTGCACCTTTTCCAGTTTGTTGATGTGCTTAAGACATGGGCACCATAAAACTGCTGCATATTCCAGCTTTGGTCTAACAAATGTTATGAACAATTTCTTTACAATATTTCACCATCCATTTAAAAGCAAATCTGAAGTTAGAAAGTGTAGCATGTGCCCCTTGCTCCTTGTTCTTTGTGTGATCCTCAGTGATGCCCGAAACGCTTTGCGTAATAGTGGCTTTAGGCATTGTATGTACTAGCTATACCTATAAGTCAAACAATCCTTGTATATATTTATTGTATGTATGTACCTTACCTAAATAAAATTGTATTGTATTGTATTGTATTGATAGTTTTCTATCTGGAACCTCCCCTAGATCTCTTTCTGTATCAGAATTCTTTAAAGATTTCTCACATAATTTATAGGTTGTGTGGGGTCTATGTTCTATTCCTCATTCCATAACATGACATTTATTTACATTAAATTCTATTTGCCAAGTGATGCTTCATGTACTTATTTTGTCCACGTCGTCTTGAAGGGCATGACAATCATCTAAGTTACTTATCTTCCCTATTATCTTAGCATCATCAGCAAACATGTACTGTACATATAATTCTGTATTCCATCTGATAGATTGTTTAAGTAGACAATGAACATTACTGGTGCAAGAACTGAACCCTGTGGTACTTGGGACATTTCTCCAGTCCTGATACATTTCCTCTGATTAGTGCCCTCATTTTTCTATCAGAAAATTTTTCATTCATGTTAGAAGCCTACCTGTACACCCCTCTAATATGTACCAGTTTCCAGAACAACCTCTTATGTAGAACTCTGTCAAAAGTCTTTATTAGATCCTGATAGATGCAGTCAACCCAACCATCTCTTTCCTGTAAAATCTCTGAAAAATCTTGTTACACAGGATCTTCCAGATCGAAAACCATACTGACTGATATTAAATCAGTTTTTCCCAGGTGCTTCTACCGATTTAGTTTTAATTATTTTTTCCAATATTTGGACTATCGGAAAAACTTATAGACCTTGTCAGCGATACAGGCTCTATAATTGAGGGAGTCTTTCCTGCTCCCACTTTTGTAGACTGGAACTATGTTAACCTTTTTTCCACACATCTGCTACAACTCCTGTACACAGGGATGTCTGAAAAATCAGTTGAAGTGGAATGCTGAGTTCAGGTGCACATTCTTTCAAAACCCATGGTGAAACTCCATCTGGGCCAACTGCTTTGTTCTTTCTTAGCTCCTTCGAGTATTTTTTCCCCTTTTTCTCTTAGAGCACATAGAGGTGTCTATGTTGTTTTCTGGAATTCTTATTGTGTCGGGTTCCCTGAAGATTTCATTTTTGTACAAACACACTTTGGAACTTTTTGTGTAATGCTTCACTCATTTCCTTTTCATTTTCTGTGAATCTGTTTCCCATTTTCAAGCTCTGAATATTATCCTTTACCTGCAATTTGTCGTTTATGAATTTATAGAATAGGTCTGGTTCTGTTCTACATTTGTCTGCTATCCCTTTTTCAAAATTTTATTCTGCATCTCTCCTTACTGCTGTGTAGATGTTCCTTGCATCGCTGGAATGTTTGCAGTTTTGGCCTCTTCCTATACTGATTCCATTTTTGTGTCATTTTGGTCTCTGGCCCCTCTCGCAATTTCTGTTAAACGAATCCTGTTTTCTGGTACTAAATCTCCGTTTTGGTATGAATGTGTGCCTTCATCGTATATTTTGCAAAATTTGACATGCATCTCATTTACTTCCTTGCCTAGCAACAAGTCTGTCCAATTACACCCATTAAAAAAATTTCTAAATTCCCCATAGTGTCCTTGATCTTGAAAGTTAATCTTGAAATCAAGATTACTTTACGAGAGGGCCATTTAATCAATTCAATTTAATCTTGAAATCAAGATTAACAACTGTTTCAATGTCCCCGTTTTCTTCTACATTATATCTCGAAGCATATTTAATCTTTCTAGGTGAATATTAGATCCAGTACTGATGGAAAATCTCCTTCCCTCATTCTTGCGGCCAGCTTGACGTACTCACTTGGTTGTGCTTGCGGGGGTTGAGCGCTGGCTCTTTGGTCCCGCCTCTCAACTGTCAATCAACTGGTGTACAGATTCCCGAGCCTACTGGGCTCTATCATATCTACATTTGAAACCTGTGTATGGAGTCTGCCTCCACTGCATCACTGCCTAATGCATTCCGCCTGTTAACTACACTGACACTGAAAAAGTTCTTTCTAACGTCCCTGTAGCTCATTTGGGTCTTCAGTTTCTACCTGTGTCCCCTTGTTCGCTAACCCCCAGTGTTAAAACAGTTTATTCTTATCTGCCTTGTCAATTCCTCTGAGAACTTTGTAGGTAGTGATTATGTCTCCCCTTACTCTTCTGTCTTCCAGAGTTGTGAGGTGCATTTCTCGCAGCCTTTCTTCGTTACTCATGCCTCTTAGTTCTGGGACTAGCCTAGAGGCATACTTCTGAACGTTTTCCAGCTTCTTATGCTTGACAAGGTATGGGCTCCATGTTGGGGCCGCATACTCCTAGGATTGATCTTACATATGTGGTATACAAGGTTCTGAATGATTCCTTACACAGGTTCCTGAAGGCAGTTCTGATGTTAGCCAGCCTTGCATACACTGTCGATGTTTTTCATTTTATGTGGACTTCAGGAGACAGGTTTAGTGTGATATCAACTACTAGATCTTTCTCTATTCATTTCATGAAGAACTACTTCTCCCATTCGGTATCTTGTGTCTGACCTCCTGTTTCCACTGCCTAGTTTCATTACCTTACATTTACTCAGGTTGAACATTAGTAGCTATTTGTTGGACCATTCATTCAGTTTGTCTAGGTCATCTTGTAGCCTCATTCCTGTAATTAATCCTCCTCATAATCTTAGCATCATCAGTAAACAATGAGAGGAACGATTCTATACCCTCTGGAAGATCATTTATATATATCAGAAACAGTATAGGTCCAAGGACTAAACCCTGCGGAACTCTACTTGTAGGCATCCTCCCCAATTTGTGACCTCTTCCCCCCTCACAGCGACTCGCTGTCTTCTGTTGTTTAGGTACTGTACTCCCTTTTCCAGTTGAGTACCTTCCCTTTAACTCCCGCCTGCATCTCCAGCTTGTGCACTAGCCTCTTGTGTGGTACTGTGTGAAAGGTTTTCTGGCAATCCAAAAATATGCAGTCTGCCCAGCATGTGTTGATACATGAATGTCTCCAGAATGAGGTTTACAAATCTGCCTGTCCAAATGTCCTCCATTCTTGCTGCGTAGGCCTCCCAGTCTATTGCTTTAAAGTTTAAGTCCCCCAGTACCAACAATCATGATTCATTTTTATCTGCTTGCACTATAATCTCTCGTGACCATTATGAGGCCCTCTCGTTTGTCATCCAGTTCTTCCTGTGTCCATGTGTTGCTTGCTGGTGGGCTGTAGGCATTTACAACTATCAGTTTATCATCCCGATTCCAGACCTGCAATACCATTATGTTGTAACGGTTCTATTGTTACGTAAAGTATGGTGACAAATAAACACAGACTACTAAGATAAGTATCCACTCAATTTAACGGCCTCTTTTATACCGATCTGCCGGTATTAACGACCGGTATCTGGAGCCTGCTATACCGGTCTGCGGTCGATATTACCGGTCTGCGGTCGGTATTGGGTTTGTTGTGGCATCAGCAGTCCCCTCACATGGCGACCAGGCCACCGACCTGGATCGTCCAGAGTCATATATTACATCTTAATTTTCTTTTAAAATGATTCACTTTAATGAAGAAAATTGTAAATTATTATTAATAAAATATTTTGAAACAGTTTTTATTAAGCAAAAGTCTTTGTTTTCTTATTAAATACCTTTTATAGTATAGGCACTAGGTATTTTTTTTCCCACGGACCTAGAATGTACTCCGCCGGGCCATGTGTTCCCGGTGTTTACTGTGAACTCGCGCGGCTAGCTTCAATTGTGAAGGATATTACTGTACTGTAATTGTGATCTTTTTAATTTACAAAATGCCAAAAGTTACCCAAAGGAAGCGCCTGACGGTTGCACAGAAGCTGGAGTTAATTAAGAAACTTGATAAAGGATATTCTCATGCACGAGCAGCAGCAGAGTTTAACATCGGGGAAAAGTACAGTAAGTGACATCAAGAAACAGAAGGATACTCTATTAAAATATGCCTGAAAATAAGTGTACATACAGTATGTACCCTGTATACAATATAAACAATATAAAACAAGCGCTGCAGAGGATGACGTAATCTTCACAGCTTCGTAATCTTCAGCTTCATTAAAAGTAAGTCAATTTACCAATTTTATTATAGTATTACAAGATATTAATTGTTTTTTTTCAACAAAAGCTACATATTAGTCTCTGCAAATGTATATTCTATCGTCAGCAGAGAATAGGTGAGCTCAAAATATTTCGTCTTGGCTAGCTCTCAGTGACAAGGCTCGATCGCCATTGTTATGGCATGGCCGCCACAGCGTGTGTTGTAACATTGTAACATTAAAAATACATTACCTGCACTGTTCAGGGTAAATCAAAACACATCTCTAAAATATTATTGAGAAAATATTAACTTGCTGATTGATACATGAAATATTTTGCAATACAAAGGAATGAATCAATTTTTTCCCACCCATCTGGGCTTGATCAGACCGTGTTCACACATCATCCATGCAGCAGCCAACAACTGGCTTAATCATCGGTGTGGCACTAAATTGGAATGCAATTACACAATGAACTTTATTTAATTTTAGTTATACAGTATAAAATATATCCTACTTGAATGTTACTTGAAAAATTACCCGACCCGACTTAACTTCGGAAATAACGGAGCTCCGGAAATAACGACTAGGGTACAGCCCCATATAGGCCGTTAAATTGAGTGGATACTATATTTGGCCGAATATACAGAAGTACACAGGTGATACTTTGGTGTGAGTTGAGCGCACTGAGCGTCGGTACAGTATCTCGCAAGTGTCTGCTCTAGACCACACTTGAAAGTAGACTAGTTAATGTTTGCTATTCTGCTGCTTATATGCTCGGGCAACACCTCACCGTGTTGCCCGGGCAACGCCTCACCTCATTCATCTCCAAAGGTTGACAGGAATATTAACAATGCATTTGGAGCGAGTATATTATTGGGATAATCTACTCGCTACAATGTCAACATCGAGGGTTTTCAATTATTAACTTTTTTACCTTCAGGTGTTCTTTCACCAGCACAGCCACTCCTCCCCCCTTTCCTAGTTTTCCTGTCATGTCTCCAAACTGAGTAGCCCCTTGAGAATACGACTTCATTTAAAATATTTTCTTCAAGTTTCGTCAATGTTAATGAAACAATATCTGGGACTTAAGCTGAATTGTATCTTTCAGCTCCAATACTTTTTATCTCACTCCATCCATGTTGGTATATACAATTTTCAGGAACATGTTCCCTTTCCCCTTCATTCTTTACTCCCCCTTCCACTAATGATTTTGTTGTTTTGTTTTTATGTACTATTTCACTAGATTTCCAGTCTAACATTTTGTAGACAAAAATAATTTCTGGTGCACCACACCAGAAACAAATACCTATTTGATATTCCAAGAGTTAGAATTAATCAAACTAGGAATGCTCTACAAATCAAGGGACGCAGAATGTGGAATGACCTTCCCAATTATGTTAAAGATTGTACCTCTCTCAACCAGTAAGATGTAAACTAAGTACTACCTAATTAACTCCATGTAACCTACCTTACTTCTAAATGTTAACCCATGTCTTACTATTAAAAAAAAAAAAAATGCTGTTTGTTGACCAACTTGTATATTGGCTATTTTCTACCATGTTCCCCCCTATTTTTATCTTTTATTATTTTTTTCATTCAACACAATTTATACTTTAAGCTCAATTACTATTAAGTTTTAGTCCAAGTGTTTTTTCCCCACCTCTCCTTGCCCAAAATGCTATGCGTACTAGTGGCTTTAGGTATTGTATGTATTACCTCTATCTTTAAATCTAACAGTATGTACTGTAACTCTGCAACTATGTATGTACTGTTCCTAAATAAATTAATTATTATTATTATTAAGCACTTAACCACTGAAAGTGATTAAGATGGCTCAGGTTATATAGTTACATCACATACATACACTGTATAATTGATACATTGGTCAATCTTAGGTACAAGTCCAATATACCATCAAGTGTTCCAGTACCTATATAGTAGTTACAGAGTTCAACATACCTCAGCCCAGGAGGGCAAAAGTCAGTCAATATGGGACATTCTACCAATATAATGTTCAAGTGAGTGCATGTTTTCTCTTTCACAAAGTTGACACATTGTGTACTCGACACTTGGGTTTTGAGAATCACATTGCCGAGTTTTTACTCTATTAGTCCCATATGTGAATGTCTCCTCATGATATTTATCGTAATATTTAATGCTACAACTTTCAGGTCTTTGTGAAATTGATAGGTCAGTGAGATTTTCATTAGATATTGGGACAATATGCTTAGGGATCTGTACACCAGGTGACTGATGGTCGAGAGGCGGGGCCAATAAGCACTAATGCAAAATAGTAACGGAAATCGATAAAATTGATAGGGAAGATTTCCCGAGACCTGGAACTTCAAGAACAAGAGGTCATAAATTTAAACTAACTAAACAAAGCTGCCGAACAAATATAAGTAAATTCACTTTCGCAAACAGAGTGGTAGACAGGTTGGAACAAGTTAGGCAAGAAGGTGGTGGAGGCCAAAACCGTCAGTAATTTCTAAGCGTTATATGACAAGAGTGCTGGGAAGACAGGACATCACAAGCATAGCTCTCATCCTGTAACTACACTTGAAGTAATTACACCTTTAGAAACTTGTGTAATGAATCCATTTAGATCCTTGTATACCACATATGTCAGACTAAGTCCTTAAGTATACAGCTCCAGCATGGAGTCTGTAATTACTCAAGTACATGACTAAGTTGGAGAGGGTTCAAAGATATGCCACCAGACTAGTACCCTAAATTGCATGGTATGAGCTATGTGGACTATATTAACAAACCTCACACTAAAATTTAGGGAAGACAAGAGTTAAGGGAGACATGATCACCACATAAAAAATTCTCAGAGAATTGATAGGGTAGATAATGACAGATTATTTAAGGAAAGTAGGACTCACACAAGGGGACACAGGTGGAAACTGAGTATTGTACCCAAATGAGTCAGAGACATTAGAAAGAACTTTCTCAGTGTCAGTAGTTAACACATGTAATGCATTAGGCAGCGAGGTGGAGGAGGCAGACTCCATACACAGTTTCAAATGTAGATATGATAGAGACTAATATGCTTGGGGATCTGTACACCAGGTGACTGATGGTCGAGAGGCAGGGGCAAAGAGTCCAAGCTCAACAGCCGCAAGCACAATTAGGCTGAGTACACCTCCTGAGACCCGGGAGTCGAACCCCTCGAGTCAGATGCTCATCATAATCCACCACGAAACCTGTGAACCATCACTCGAAGTGGTTCGCCTTTATCTTACAACATTTTCCCAATTTCATTATTGCTCCTACAAGAAGCTAATGGCGACCCTAGCCCATGCTCACCGCTGTATTATAACCAAGCCTCACGTGGTGCCTAAAAGCCAATTCGAATCATGGACAAGGATACTCAGAAAATGTCAGCAAGCATCTCGGGTGGTTCGAGGCCGTCTGGTCAACATGGCGTAAACAGACTCGTCAGCAAAGTGCTTCGTGGTTAGGCTCGAAACACAGCAGGACCAGAGTCAGCGCTTCACCCTCAGGATCACTCACCTTCACTACCGAGGTGCGACACTTTGTCTCAGGGGTTCACACTCCACCCTTACAGTCCTCTGCTGGTGAGACAATGTCGCCTGGTGAGCTGTCAAGTGTAAACAAGGACCACGAATGAGACATTCGCTCTACACCTTCTAAACCTTCTCTTCTTGATCCGAAATAAATCTCTATTTGCAAAACATTTAACGTTTTATTTACTAACTACAGTTTTGAAAGCTATTAATTAAAAAAATGTTTTATATACAAATTTTACAAGAAAATACGATACAATTGACAACAGAAATTAGAAAAAAATATCACCGCTGGTAGTTTTAGAAACAAGTGTGGGAAACTATGGCTTGCGGGTTTAAACAGGACCGCGAAGCGTTTCCACTCTGCGCTCACCAAAAGTACTTTTGTACAGCAACTAATCACTCAGCAGCAGCGTTTCACTCACTCCTTTTAATCACTCAAGCAGTGTTTCGGGCATATCTTAACATTCGTGTCAGGTTTTCATTAATTAGTATCCACTTTTAAAAGTGGATAAAAAATTTATCCACTTTTAAAAGTGAATAAAATCCACTTTTTATACGGCTGTTAAATACAATTATTTAAAAACAATTCGTTAATCCATTTATATTATGAGACAAGGAAATATATAAAACATATGAATTGTTTATGTTAAACTCTTATCTGATTAGACCAAATACACAATTGATTTTAAAGTGATTCTCTTCGTGGCCTAACGATTAGTCCTTCTTAGAAACAACAGTTTATTTAAAATATTACCTTTTTGCAACATAGGTGATGCTAAATCAATCAGGGCCATCAATACGTGCAACTTAACTTTCAGATATTTGCTACACAGATCAACAGCTCGGATAAAGAAGGAGATTACAACTTTTAAGGAAGCGCTTTGGAGGTCCTTGATATGAAAAATCTGCCTCCAGAACCACTGAAGCAGCATTATTGTTTGGCTTGCAAATACAACTGAAACTCATCAGACATTATGAAGATACTTGTCACAGGCCGCCGGGTTTATTCCCTCATTAATACGTATGAGTTCCATGCGCTCAGTCACTCATAAACATGAATGAGTTATATCCATGCCACCGCTCACTGTTTGCGGCGATGTGCCATAATTGTGAATCGACCACCATAAAACTCAATAATTATGGAAAATATGTCCTTCTCAACTCTGGCGTAAAATACACACAGCCATGCATGTGTACCTGACTCGGGAAAAGCAGGAAATACGACATATGCCACAGCGACAGTACACACACACATTCCCGAAACAGTAACCGAGCACCTCAAGAATATGACGTCTGGCAAACATATTTCCGAGTACATTTTTTTGTTTCCAAGATTATTTGTTCTATAGATAACTTACGTATGCATCTTGACGATTTTGCTTAAACGGTTTTGAGCGGACGACTTTCTGACTCGTCAGGTTAGCGGGCTGTTGGTTTGCGACAAGACTGGAAGATCGAGGTCCCTCTATATGGTCTCAACTCGCCTCACCCGACACCTTGTGAACGCTATTGTGAATAAACCCAGAGGCTTTGGGGTCAATGAACGAGTTCGACGAGGGAAAATATATAATTGATGGCTTAGAGTTGACCTGAAAGTTTAAACTAAATAATATAATATATTATACCCGGCCATATGACCTTTTACCAGTGTACCCTTGACCACTGACCGATCAGGAAAATGCAAGAAATACTATCAATGGGGTAAATTTCTCCACGAAAACTGCTTCAATTCAATGTGGGAATCAAATATAAAAGTTAGAAAGTAATAGCTATAGGAGCCATGTGTGAACCCAGGAGACTCTCCCACGTAGAGGGAGGTAAACACAGAGACTCGCTATCACTTCAAGACGAACTAAATAGGGTTTTGAAATGGTGAAAAGGTTGGCAGATACAAGTTTAATGCTGACAAATGTAAGGATTTGAGGGTAGGTAACTTTCACTTGCTCCGCTGACTTAATTGATTTCTCTGATATCTGTGAGGAGTGAACATCCCAGATACCAGAGAGGACAAGGAAGTGAATCATCTCTGATGAACTGCTGGCCTTGAGGAATCTACACCGGAGAAACTCCTAAGGTATCCAGTGTCAGTGTAACTTAGAGTGTTAATAAACATCAATTAAATCAAATGGATTTCAAAAGGTTCAAAAGGTCTTAATCAGACCTTAGTGTATGTTCAGCATTAACAAATTAGCGACACACCTTGTAACTAATTGTGATGCTGGCTAATAACAGACGTCCTTGCACTGTAACTTGTATCAACTACATCACATTATTATATACTGGAGGTAAATCATTTAGGTAATATTTAAAATAATTGTCATTTTTTAATATTACAGGGTAATATAAGAGTTGGTGAATATAATTTTAGTCTACACAGCTTACACTTTCATCTTACATGAGCTGCTAAACGGCAGGATGTGCAGAATACTCCCGTTGAAAAGCGGAGGTGCAACAGGTACTCTGAGAGAGAACTCTATCAACATCAGAGGCCCGAGGTAAGGTAAGATACATGAGTCACTTATCTACTAGAAGTGAAACATGGATACCGTGCAAGAATTTGAGATATTTTTTTTTTCATTTATAATAAAATTATTTTCCATTTCAGGCAACGTACGATTAGATTTATCTCTTAATGGCAAAATGTTCACAAGGTATAAGATGTAGTGCGCCCCTGTCCTTCCACACACTGAACATTTCATGCCATCTACATCCCATTACAAGCTGAACTGCCAGAGACTGTTGTAGGCAAGCCGTATCCCAGCTGTGAAACCATCTATCAAGCTACTGATTTCGTTACTTGCCCAATACAAGTGTTTTGTTTGACTCCTTACATTGTGATAAACAATGGATGTGCTCGTTCCTGTTTGCTACTCATCTGCTTCCTCCAATTTCATCTGAAAGTTCTCTCATAATGACACTCTTCAAGAGTTATATTGACAGCCCAAGATTATGTCCAACATTGTATTTATTTACTGCAAGCTTAGTAAAGGGCGTGAGCTTGATCATGTTGGTGGAGCCTCAGCGGGTCCACAACAACCGGGCTCCACAACCATTTTCCCGGCGTTAGTCACAAGTTTTGACCAATGGCTGACCTTAACATAGAGCTTTAATACTTCTGACTAACACTACAGTTATGGTGCGAGGAATCACAATATACAGTACAGGGAACCCCATTAATAAGGCCTGTGGTGCAGTAGCTAGCGCAGTCTGCTCACTACCTTCGGTTCCATTCCGGGGCAGGACGAGACGTCTTGATAATATTTCATTTCCCCCGATGCCTCTGCTGCCTTAGCAGGAAATAGGTACCCGGGCATTAGCTGTGGTGGGTTGCGTCCCGGGGAAGGTGGCACGAGGACACGCGGCTTCCTGTCCCCAACCACTGGGAGACATATACAGTACAGGGATCCAGAGCGGCTGGTGAGCGAGTCAGAGGTGACCAACACCTCAAGGCTGGCGGGTTTTAAAGGTCGTGTGCGGGCACCTCCGGGGCCCTGAACACCGCCACATGCTCTCACTGGCGCGGTTTACTCAATAAAAACTGGGTAGAAATAGCCTAAGCCTCTCTATCATTCTGGGATGTATGTTATTATCACAATAAACTTGCTTAACTGTACTTTTTCACAATAATTTCTTGCATTTTAACGGAAATTTAAGAAAACATTGTGTTGTTGAGGAGATATTGAAAGCGTACGGTGGGCTCGAACCCACGTCTCTGGACTCCTCGGGCACAGTCTTGAGGACCCGGGTTCGATCCCGTCATACTGGTTCAATATTTCCTCATAGATGCGTCACGTTCTCGCGATTAAACTGTTGCGTAGAATTATGTAAACATTTGTTTCCAGTGTTTTAGGAAGTTTCATTCCATTCTAAATTGTAAAATGTAAGAAAACTCATGGGAGCCTTGCATGTTAAACATTAACATTTATCATTACTTTTGGCCTCATCTCTAAGATGGAATATTTGAATCATTCTTTTATGCTAATATTTCAGGTATGACTTCATCAAACTGAGTCTCATGCCTTAACACTTAAATCGCTGGATCATTTGAGTTCTTTCTGGATGTTAACAATGCTGTAGTGAGTCAGTATATTATTTACTACTGCAATGTTTATTGTTAGACACCTCAGGTGGGTACTGGCTCATTGTGGTGCAGGCCATACCCGCTACTGTGTCTTATGGCAGTGGGCAGGTGGGCATCCCATGGTGGGTACTGGTTCATAGTGGTACAGGCCATGCCCGCCAGTGTCTTAGGGCAGTGGGCAGGTGGGCATCCCATGGTGGGTACTGGTTCACAGTGGTGCAGGCCATGCCCGCCACTGTGTCTTATGGCAGTGGGCAGGTGGGCATCCCATGGTGGGTACTGGTTCATAGTGGTACAGGCCATGCCCGCCAGTGTCTTATGGCAGTGGGCAGGTGGGCATCCCATGGTGGGTGCTGCAGCACACGTGGGTAAGACTAACGTGACGTCATATAGTTATGCCGTAAAGAAATAAAAAAGTGTGACACGGACACAAGCCAGGCAGGTCCGCCCTGGCTGCTCCCAACTGTTCTTATCTCTTATCTCTCTCTTTTCTAAGCTTGACACTAAGATACTCTACACCAACTGCTGTGGCTTTCATCCACTCGTTCTACACCTTCTGTTAAGGCTTTCACCCACTAAATTTACACCTTTAAGAACAAATGATGTTCATGGGTTCAAATTGATATTCATGATAAAAATTCCACATGTCAAGAATTAGTTGTAGATTTCGAGAGAAGTTAATGTTCATACTGTAGCATGGAGTAACCCGTCCACTTACAAATTACGTCGCTTTTCGCTCGTATTCGCACTCAGGTTAAAAATCGATGTAATTCAAAATGAAATCGACTCACGAAAGTGACGTACTGTCCCGTTTTCTGTTTTAGGTCCTCTGGCTTAGGCTGTCAGGTTAGGAGAAGAAACTTTCAATTAACAGTTTTCATAACGTTTTGAAACCTCAGAAGAACTCCCTGCCCTCCTAACCTACCAGAGGACCCTTAACTTGTTGTTTCGGAAAAACAAAATCCAAAATTTAATTGTAAAACAAATTTCAGTTTTGAATTACGTCGACATTTGGCCGTAGCGCATTCGAGCGAAAAGCGACGTAATATGTAAGAGGACGTGTCCCCCCCCCCCCCAGTCACAACGCTATGCAATTGAGGTTCTCCAGCGGCCAACGGTTGGCTAGTTTAGGTTAGTTCATTTATTATGCACCCCATACCCATGTTGTGGGCGGTAGTGGAAAGGGTTACAGAGGCACAAAATGGGCTCCCGGACTGAACACCACAATTCATTTAACTAAGCAAGTTACAATCATGATGAGCTAGTTACAAAATTCAGTATAGGTTGGCTAGGCTAGCCAAATGTCAATATTATTATTACTCTTTAGGCTTTTGGTCTTTACTATTTACTCCCGAAGCTCTGAGAGTAAAATAACATAAACATATATACATTAATGAGAATAACCACACTAATGCCCAAAAATGTAAACAAATTATTAGTTGTGCGTGTAACCTGACGCCTTAGGATGGTCCACAATATTTCTTCCCTTTTCTTCTGGCCACACATAGTATTTGTTAATGCATTTTCTCTTGTGCATTTTATGCATTTACAGATGCGTTATCTTTAGACGCATCCGTAAATTTACTTATGTCGCTATTTTTCTCAAATATCAGGATAATTCCTGTATATTATGGATGATTAAGGCCCCGCGATAAAAGACAATTCTGAGTTCAGCTTTCGTCCCATTTTTGTTAAACGTTGTGTAACTGTCAACCAATTTATAATTCCATTTAGTATAATGTTTGTCCTTCAGTACCACGCAACTTTCCTTCTGAACCTGCCATGTGGAACAGTGTTGAAAGTCTTGCAATAAGGTCAAGATAAACTGTATCGACGTAAGCTTTGCAACAATACTCTTTCATACACAAACAAATGAGTATATTTAAGAGCCATTGACCTCTCTCTGGCAAAATTCATGTGTAGGTCATATATTACAAAAACAGAAGGAATTAGCAACAGTGGGGAGAGGGGAGAGACTTAGCATCAGTGGGGAGAGGGGAGTGTCAGCAACACTGGGGAGAGGGGAGAGTGTCAGCAACACTGGGGAGAGGGGAGAGTGTCAGCAACACTGGGGAGAGGGGAGAGTGTCAGCAACACTGGGGAGAGGGGAGAGTGTTAGCAACACTGGAAAAAGAGAGTCAAGATAACGAGGTCAGAGAGAGACAAAAGAGGCCTCTTTTTATATCATTGGTTACAAATTAAGGTCAAGTGTACACTTGGTGTATGTATGAATTACATAATACATAAATAATACATACACGCATACCATTATCAAATCAGATTATCATTATTATCAATAATATACACGCATAAATTATCAAATCACCTCATTCCGCATATAGTCTTGGGGACCATTCAGGCTTGTTCGCATATATATATATATATATATATATATATATATATATATATATATATATATATATATATATATATATATATATATATATATATATATATATATATATGTACACTAGCTCTACATGGCCCACACGTTGCTGTGGCTCAGCATCCACAGTAACCCCTCCCCTGTCCCTTTGTCCTCCCCCACTATTCTACACTTCCCCATCTCCTCGTCCTCCCCACCACTACCCCCTCCCCCGTCCCCTCGTCCTCCCCACTATTCCCCACTCCCTTGTACGATGCGTTCCCAAATTAGCTGATCTTCCCATCAGAAAACTGGGAACATCACATGATCTGATGTTCCCATCACTGAAAAATAAGGAGAACCATTAAAAAAACGAAATGAAAACAATGAAAAAATAAGGAAATAAACTATACTCATGAAATGAACGGTATGGCAAACAACACAGCTCAATACCAACGCAATGTCACACAAAATAATTAGATCAAAAAGAAAATAAATCAAATTCAATGAAAATTTGATTTATCAATGCAATCGGAAACACTGAAATGGAATCGTAACATATTTAGTATAGCATGTGTTGCTTTTATGTCCAACAAATGGCGCTGTTTTTCGAAGAAGCATGTTTTTACCTGTCACAGGTGTGGCATCTATATAGTAGGTATATAAAAACACGCGAGAATTCGAACGGAACGTTGTGTTTAAATTTCAAAGCAATCAGTGAAGAACTTACGGAGATTACTGCATGTGTTGCTCTTACGTCTGTAACGTACATTTATGTTACGTTGTTGGGTAAATTAGATACACAGTGTTTAGTGAGTTTCATATTTATTTAGTAGTCTTGATTAGAGTAGTCGGTTGGTGACATTGTCGTAGACGTTCAGATGAAACTTGTAGCAGAGCAGAGAGCTGAGTGAGGCCGACGTCGCGGAGCTCTATGCGGGAGAGCGTGGCGGCTCGATTGGAGAATCGTGAGTGTCTGAACTCACGGGGAGCGTGAGCATTATAGCTTGATGCGGTCGTAGTCTGCGGGGGGACGGCAGGGTGGGGTCCAGAGTGACGGCAGGGTGGGGTCCAGAGGGACAGCAGGGTGGGGTCCAGAGTGACGGCAGGGTGGGGTCCAGAGGGACGGCAGGGTGGGGTCCAGAGAGAGGGCAGGGCGGGGTCCAGAGTGACGGCAGGGTGGGGTCTGGAGTGACGGCAGGGTGGGGTCCAGAGTGACGGCAGGGTGGGGTCCAGAGTGACGGCAGGGTGGGGTCCAGAGTGACGGCAGGGTGGGGTCCAGAGTGAGGGCAGGGCGGGGTCCAGAGTGACGGCAGGGTGGGGTCCAGAGTGACGGCAGGGCGGGGTCCAGAGTGACGGCAGGGCGGGGTCCAGAGTGACGGCAGGGTGGGGTCCAGAGTGACGGCAGGGCGGGGTCCAGAGTGACGGCAGGGCGGGGTCCAGAGTGACGGCAGGGCGGGGTCCACACGAGGCCTTGAGACACAGTTATGCACCAGGCCAGCGCTGCCAACTCCAGTTCTTGTTAACAATGACTTCATCGGAAACCCGTTGAGTTACTAAACTTTGTAGCCTCGACTGAGCTTGCCAATGTAGACATACACCATAGGGTACGTACAGACATACACCATAGGGTACGTACAGACATACACCATAGGGTACGTACAGACATACACCATAGGGTACGTACAGACATACACCATAGGGTACGTACAGACATACACCATAGGGTACGTGTAGGACAACCATCGCAGGATAAGTTCAAACAAACAATATATGTTAAATTAAAAGAATGAAAACATAATGTATGAAAAGTTCAATCAAACAATATAGGATAAGGTTCTGAAGTCTCGGAAATTGTTTTAGATAAACTCAATTATCAGTCAAATGAGCGTCTATTATAGACCTACACTAACATTTTTTTTGAGATATATACAAGAGTTGTTACATTCTTATACAGCCACTAGTACGCGTAGCGTTTCGGGCAGGTCCCTGGAATACGATCCCCTGCCGCTAAGAATCGTTGTTACAACCAAGTACACATTTTACTGTTGCGTTAAACAGAGGCCTACAGTTAAGGATTTGCGCCTAGTAAATCCTCCCCGGCCAGGATACGAACCCTGGACAAAGCGCTCGCGGAAAACATAATGCAATAACACGCTGGAAATGTTATTAACTTAAATGAGTAATTAGAAAATAATATTTTAAATTATCTATAAATAAAATGTTAAAGTTCGAACAATTGATCGTGTGGTAGTTGTATGTGGTTGGTGACCCCGCGGCCCGGTCCTCGACCAGGCCTCCACCCCCAGGAAGCAGCCCGTGACAGCTGACTAACACCCAGGTGCCTATTTTACTGCTAGGTAACAGGGGCATAGGGTGAAAGAAACTCTGCCCATTGTTTCTCGCCGGCGCCTGGGATCGAACCCAGGACCACAAGTCCAGCGTGCTGTCCGCTCGGCCGACCGGCTCCCCTTGATTGATTGTGTGGTAGTTGTGTGTGGTAGTTGTGTGTGGTAGTTGTGTGTGGTAGTTGTGTGTGGTAGTTGTGTGTGGTAGCTGTGTGTGGTAGCTGTGTGTGGTAGCTGTGTGTGGTAGTTGTGTGTGGTAGTTGTGTGTGGTAGCTGTGTGTGGTAGTTGTGTGTGGTAGTTGTGTGTGGTAGCTGTGTGTGGTAGCTGTGTGTGGTAGCTGTGTGTGGTAGTTGTGTGTGGTAGTTGTGTGTGGTAGCTGTGTGTGGTAGTTGTGTGTGGTAGTTGTGTGTGGTAGCTGTGTGTGGTAGCTGTGTGTGGTAGCTGTGTGTGGTAGCTGTGTGTGGTAGCTGTGTGTGGTAGCTGTGTGTGGTAGCTGTGTGTGGTAGTTGTGTGTGGTAGCTGTGTGTGGTAGTGGAAGTTTGTGGGATATATGGGGCTCAAGAACTGAATCCTAAAATATATTATTTTATTGCCTGGCAATTTCAGGAAAGTTTTCGGAATACAAATGAGTTGTCAAATCTGTTGTCAAGCACTCTAGACAACTTTAGATCGATTATAAAGAAACATTAAGGTACACGAGAATGTATAAACTGGAGAGCTATATATATAGGTTATTCATGCCAACAGGTCAAGCTTAACCCGCCTACACCAGCTGTGGATCACTACTTGGTGGCGGCGGTGTTGAAATCACCAGTCTATTAACTCTTAAAAGTGAGACGCACAATGGTATGTGATATAATGCTAGGCTTGTAAAGGTCTCCACTAATCACTGCCTGACCGAGGTGCTTGCCCTGGCCGCTCTCCACGACCCTACGGCCTCATACGTCGTATATAATATTGTGTGACTGGTCGACGTAGTGATGTTACGAGTTTATTAAAAGACATTCAATATTTTGTGTGTGTCAATAATAGAGCTTCGTATTTTCTCATGTTATGTCGTCATATTAGGCTTTCTATTCTGCCCTCGCAGTTTACGTGCAGCCATTGGTTTACGTACAGCTGCGTTAGTAGTGTACATACAGCTGCGTTAGTAGTGTACATACAGCTGCGTTAGTAGTGCACGTACAGCTGCGCCAGTAGTGTACGTACAGCTGGGATAGTAGTGTACGTACAGCTGGGATAGTAGTGTACGTTCAGCTGCGCTAGTAGTGTACGTGCAACTGCGCCAGTGGCGTACGTACAGCTGCGCCAGTGGTGTACGTACAGCTGCGCCAGTGACGTACGTACAGTGATGTACTCAGTCTTCACCTGGACAAACACACAGGCTTCCGTGTTGCCACAAGCACGAACACTGGCACGCCCTTAACTTAAGAAAACTGTCATCAAAATACCTTTTGGTGTTTTCACATATACTTTCCCCCTGTTCAATAATCCCCTTAGAAAACAATACCAATCCATGAAGTAATTAAGCTGAAATATATTGGGTTTTGTGAGCACAGTTAAATGGCTGCACGGCACCTCCTTTAACTTTCACCTTCAGGTCTGTCTCTCAGTGCATGACTGGACGTTGTGGTGGGAGGATGCTTCTCGTCTCTCGTTAAACTAACACACACGTGTGACATCTTACCAACATTATCATTGCTTTTGGTCACCTGTGAAGTATATCAATGGTAAAACAAGAGAAAATGTCACGCAATTTGTAGTAAAGTGATCCGGAAATAAGAGAAGTGAAGTAATATGCCAAGGTCGGTAACGTGGACGTTGTTGGTGGTGAGTGGGTTCTTATGTTGTTCCATCACAGCTGACGAACCAAAGTTCAAGTGCCCTACGACAGCGCCGTATTACTACCCGTGCTTTTGTGTGCGGGGAGGCGAGGAGGGCCTCTACCTGCGCTGCGAGAACACCAACCTCGCCTCCATTTCGGTAGGACTGGCCAACGTCAGGTTCCCCATCGAGGAACTACGCCTTTACAAGTGCAACTTTAAGAAGCTCTACGGCGATGTGTTCAAGTCCTTGCTGCTACACAAGCTGGTGCTGGAGGACACGATGGTGTCGGAGGTGGACGCCAGGGTGTTCCAGCCTGTGGCCGACACCCTGACAGGCCTGCACTTCCTCCAGGCGCCCCTACAGGCCCTCCCCAAGGCGGCCTTCGACCCCCTTAAGAAGCTGAAGGTAGGCGGGCGGTGCTGGCCAGCCACTGTACACACTCTGCACCATATGGGGGGCTGACTCCCCTCCAACAATGTTCTTCTCTATATGGCTTGAGACATAGGCTTAGTGTATGTCTATTAGGTCATAGGCTTAGTGTATATCTATTTGGACATGGGCTTAGTGTTTATGTATTGGGACACAGGCATATTGTATATTTATTGAGAAACTTACTACAATGCCGTAGTGCTTCAATGAAGGTGAAGGAAAGACCCAATATATGTATAAATGTATTAAAAAACAATTGTCGGATGTATCCTACATCCTTTCTCAAGGTGCTGTATACAATGTTCTCTACTGTATACAGGACCTTGAGAAAAGTTATAGGTTACAACCAAAAATTTGTTTTTAATATATTTTACATATATTGGATCTTCCCTTCACATTCATATATTTATTGGTACATAGGCTTAACTTCCATGTATTGTACACAGGCTTAGTGTATGCGCAGCCCCATCCTCCTGTTTTGATAGTATTTAAAGGAAGCATAAAGACCATAGTTCTTATACAGACCTATAACGCAATTAGAAAGTAGAAATCGGTACTATTGAAGTAGGACAAACCGGAAAACGATTTTTTACGTATGTAGCAATGACACACTAAACTAACCTAACATAACCTCTTAGGCCTAATGCACGCTATCTGAGGCCTAATATAGTACATATGTGTGCTATACTAGGCCTAGGAATATTTAAGTTTGGTTTTAGCTTAATTTTTGTCAGACTATAAAGTGAATAACATAAAGTTCTACTATCTTATTGCTTAGTACATTAATGTTTATACTGTGGTGCTCATAGTTACAAGGTGTACTATGTGAACACGAGGATGGCTTGTGGTGTATGTATGTAGACATATGATTACTGTGCATATATTGTGATAAATGTCCAGTGTAGATGTATGAGGAGAGGTCCAGTGTAACTGTATTGGGAGAGGTTCAGTGTAACTGTATTGGGAGAGGTCCAGTGTAACTGTATTGGGAGAGGTTCAGTGTAACTGTATTGGGAGAGGTTCAGTGTAACTGTATTGGGAGAGGTCCAGTGTAATTGTATTGGGAGAGGTTCAGTGTAACTGTATTGGGAGAGGTCCAGTGTAATTGTATTGGGAGAGGTTCAGTGTAACTGTATTGGGAGAGGTCCAGTGTAATTGTATTGGGAGAGGTCCAGTGTAATTGTATTGGGAGAGGTTCAGTGTAATTGTATTGGGAGAGGTCCAGTGTAACTGTATGGGAGAGGCCCAGTGTAACTGTATTGGGAGAGGTCCAGTGTAATTGTATTGGGAGAGGTCCAGTGTAACTGTATTGGGAGAGGTCCAGTGTAACTGTATTGGGAGAGGTCCAGTGTAACTGTATTGGGAGAGGTCCAGTGTAACTGTATTGGGAGAGGTCCAGTGTAACTGTATTGGGAGAGGTCCAGTGTAACTGTATTGGGAGAGGTCCAGTGTAACTGTATTGGGAGAGGTCCAGTGTAACTGTATTGGGAGAGGTCCAGTGTAACTGTATTGGGAGAGGTCCAGTGTAACTGTATTGGGAGAGGTCCAGTGTAACTGTATTGGGAGAGGTCCAGTGTAGATGTATAGGGAGGGGGTCCAGTATAGATGTACAGGGAGGGGTTCAGTATAGATGTATAGTGATACAGGTCCAGTGTAGATGTATGAGGAGGGGTCCAGTATAGATGTATGGGGAGAGGTCCAGTATAGATGTATGATGCGGAGTCCAGTGTAGATGTATGGGGAGAGGTCCAGTGTAAATGTATGGGGAGAGGTCCAGTGTAGATGTATGGGGAGAGGTCCAGTGTAAATGTATGGGGAGAGGTCCAGTATAGATGTATGAGGAGGGGTTCAGTATAGATCCGGGAAGACGTGAGCATCTGGGAATGTGGTGACGTAGGCTCTCATACCGGTAAAAGGTCCCATTAACCCACTTCAAGGACTCAGGTGTCCGGTCTTTTAAGCGTCTAAATGTATTCCGTCCAATAAATTAAATATTTCAGCGTTATAAACAGGTCGGGGGCCGTCCACAGTGGACGGGACGAGTGCCTGCACTCTGGCCTTTCACTTCAGTACTTATTAACCTAAATGTTATTATATTCTCAATAAATGTAAAATATAAAGCAGGCAAGCAACACGGACACAATAAGGTAAACACACACACACTAGACCGTAAAGTGTGGTAAATACGTTGCTTTGTTTGCACATTACTGGCTCTCTTAACCCCGGTTTCTAGCAACCGGGGTTTAACGTGTGTTATATTACTAATGTTTTCTCAAAACTAGTCTGGCGCTAGATTCACGAAAGCACTTACGCAAACACTTACGAACCTGTACATCTTTTCTCAATCTTTGGCGGCTTTGTTTACAATTATTAAACAGTTAATGAGCTCCGAAGCACCAGGAGGCTGTTTATAACAATAACAACAGTTGATTGGCAAGTTTTCATGCTTGTAAACTGTTTAATAAATGTAACCAAAGTCGTCAAAGATTGAGGAAAGATGTACACGTTCGTAAGTACTTGCGTAAGTGCTTTCGTGAATCTGGCCCCTGGTCTCCAACCTCAGACAGCCATTCACTTTTATAACGACACGGTGCTCCAATAGGGACGGAACACTTACATGCTATATAATGGAGAAGCAAATCAACAGAAACTTTGACAGATCCAATCAAAGAGTAAACAAAACTATATAAAATAGACCTAACGGTATGTTAAGTTAAATCTTTATTCTCAATATAAAACAAAATATTTTGTTATAAAGCAAACAGTGTTTGAATGAGAGAGTTAAGTGTTGGAAAGCTTGCTGTGGCTGACGCTAGCCTAATTACCGGCCGTGAAGAATGCTCTAGTTCTCACCTCAAGAAAATTGGCTGTGTAAAATAGTTTCCCCGTAGGTCTAGTAAGAGCTCGTCTGTAAGATGACCAAGCCGGTAATTAGTAGAGTTGAATAGCCTGAGACCGCTTCTTTTTTTTTGAGATATATACAAGAGTTGTTACATTCTTGTACAGCCACTAGTACGCGTAGCGTTTCGGGCAGGTCCCTGGAATACGATCCCCTGCCGCGAAGAATCGTTGTTACAACCAAGTACACATTTTACTGTTGCGTTAAACAGAGGCTACAGTTAAGGATTTGCGCCCAGTAAATCCTCCCCGGCCAGGATACGAACCCATGAACCCTGTTACAACTAGATGTGACCAGTTGGTCAAGTTACTGCCATCAGTAACGTGCGTCATACGTTGGTCGCTTGATAAGGTCACGATAATAGAGTATACGATAATGTATACAAATGGGTATACCCGTGTATACCGCCATAATATGATCATTCGTGTTTTCATATTAAATGATAATAATTACTTAACTCTAAAATAATATCCTGGTGTTTTAATTAGATAATTAAAGAGCCGGAGGCTGGTGATCATCTCTGGACTTACAGTCCAACACCTGTCGACGGTCAACACATGTAGAGCAGTTCAATACCTGTCGACGGTCAACACATGTAGAGCAGTCCAACACCTGTCGACAGTCAACACATGTAGAGCAGTCCAACACCTGTCGACGGTCAACACATGTAGAGCAGTTCAATACCTGTCGACGGTCAACACATGTAGAGCAGTTCAACACCTGTCGACAGACAACACATGTAGAGCAGTTCAACACCTGTCGACAGTCAACACATATAGAGCAGTTCAACACCTGTCGACAGACAACACATGTAGAGCAGTCCAACACCTGTCGACGGTCAACACATGTAGAGCAGTTCAACACCTGTCGACAGTCAACACATGTAGAGCAGTCCAACACATGTCGACAGTCAACACATGTAGAGCAGTCCAACACATGTCGACGGTCAACACATGTAGAGCAGTTCAACACCTGTCGACAGTCAACATAGTAATGAACTAACTTCTCGGCTGTATTTTCATATATAATAATAATAATGTTTATTCAGGTATAAGTACATACAATCAAAATGAGTTACAAACATATATTTATTTATTTTATTTATTTATGTATTTATATACAAGAAGGTACATTGGGTTTATTAGAGTACAGAGACTTGGAGTTTTACATTCTTGTAAAGCCACTAGCACGCATAGCTTATCGGGCAGATCCTTAATCTAACATAATGTTGAATCTAACAAAATGTTGAATTTCAAGATAGAGCTAGTACATACTGTGCCTAAAGCCACGAAAACGCGCAGCGTTTCGGGCAACTGAAAACGGGTATAACTTTAAAAGAAAAATTCGGGTGATAGGATAAGAAAATGGGTCAACAAGTGTTCTGAGAGACTATGCAAGGTCTTCTTTGAATACCTTTTATTCCTTGAGGTTGTGAGTTCCCCACACTTGCAGCACAGGAATATATATTTCCTTATACTTTTGAATATTAAATGTTATAAAATCTGCAAAGCCACTAACCCACATAGCTTTTTCGACGCGCAAGAACAATGATTATAAACAATTTTACAAATGTGCACACACATTAATAACCTCTTGTCTGTGCGTGTTTGGTGTACACGGATGTGAGATGCTGTAGTTGGGGCTACTACAGGAAGTAGGATCCCCACCAAGCAGTAACGGGACTGACAATTACTACTGCTGAGCTCGCTGCGATAACGACTTCTCTCCCCCTCGCCAACCATCTTTTATTCTGGCCGCATTTGTTCATTATAAGCAGTGAACCTAAAGTGCTGCCAGAGCTTGGATAGAATCTCGCTGCCGGAGAAGTATGAACATTTTAACCGTGGAATATAATGATGGATACATGAAGAATTTAAATAGGATGTGGAATCCTGAATCACCGTTTTATAGAAATTTCATAGTCGTAGTTTGGGACGAGTAGGCTTGAGAGATGGTAGTATATATAATGGCAATGTTGACAGAAAAAAAACATATTAATGCTGGTATTTGAAGTAGGAATTGTGTAGATGAATCGGAGGCAAGTTGTGTTTAATAATTTGCTTCGTGACATCAATTAAAATTATTTGGTCGTTTGGAGAGGCAGATACAGCCTAGTGACAAGGAAACTTTGGAATGAACAATAACATTATAAAATACACTATCTTGGGTAATATGGTTGGTCTCATTGGTCGAATGGGCGCGAAAATAGTAATTAAATTGGACCATCTGTAATACGGTTGGGGGTGAGGATAGATCTATAGGCTAGCGTAGAATTGAAAGTCAAATTCCAAGCACTGTTGTTCTTCAGACGCTGGAGATGGTGGGGGCCAACCTGACGCGTCTGCCAGCTTCCGTGTTCACCAGTCTCACTAGTCTGGAGACTCTTCAACTCAACCACTGCGCTCTCAAGAACGTCAACCAACAAGCTTTCCAGGTGAGTCGCCACCACTTGCCGCCCTCCTGGTGTGGTCGCCATCATGTTATTGGCGTTATTATTATTATTGTCTTTATTATTATTATTTGTTATTATTATTATTATTATCTTTATTATTATTATTATCTTTATTATTATTATTATTATTATTATTATCAATAGTAGTACTAGTTGTTACGGTAGTCGGCCTTGTAGAAATATTAGCAGTGACGGTAATTGTAGTCGTGGTAGTAATGATAGTAGTGATAGTAACAGTAGCGACAACAGTAGCATCAGTAGCAGTAATAGTAGCAGCACTAGTAGTAGTAGGTGGTGGTGGTAGTAGTAATAGTAGAAGTAATGTAGTAGAACAGGACCAGCAAGAGAAATAGCATAGGAATAATAACAATCTGTAGTATAAAGTGTCGAGGATAACCTTAGGTATTAGCAGTAAGGTTAATGTATGCACACCACAGGGGATGCCCAAGCTGAAGAAGGTGAGCCTCAGCCACAACGAGCTGGCCACCATACCCAACGGTGTCTTCAAGAACAAGCGTGAAGTGAGAGCCCTCGACCTTTCCCACAACAAGTTTACCAAACTGGATCTCGCATACTTCCAGGTCAGTACTGGTAAATGGGTTGGGGGAGGAAGGGAAAGATAGCTTGGTAATATATTCAGGCTTGTATTGGGAGACAAGATGCCTTCTAGGTTAATACCAGAATATGGAGTTTGGTAAATGTCAATGACGGAGGAGAGGGCGTTCTTGCTCCTATTTTTTTTTTTTTGAGATATATACAGTTGTTACATTCTTGTGCAGCCACTAGTATGCGTAGCGTTTCGGGCAAGTCCCTGGAATACGATCCCCGCCGCGAAGAATCGTTTTTACAACCAAGTACTGTTGAGTTGAACAGAGGCTACAGTTAAGGATTTGCGCCCAGTAAATCCTCCCCGGCCAAGATACGAACCCATGACAAAGCGCTCGCGGAACGCCAGGCGAGTGTCTTACCACTACGCCACGGAGACTGTCAAAAGGTTTTAAGGAAGGTTTATTTAGGTTTAAGGAAGATGGGTCAGGACGGATAAGACAGGTTTCTTCCTATTTCATTATCAGGAAGAAACTTCCTTATATACTACATATAGTCTTGGTCCGAATATTAAAACAATTCCCGTATAATAAAGTATTTTAAATTTTGTTGATAAGACTAGCAGAATAATTTACAAAGGGCATGGTAATCAATATCGCATTATGTTAAAAAGAGTACATTGTCCAAGAGTATGTTAAAAATAACATTTATGTAGATTAATCCTGAAAAGAGCATTTGTGTAGGTTCATGTTAAAAAACAGGGATTAGTACTTTACTGAAAAAAAATATGAAAAAAGTGCTCATCTGTACGCTACACCATTCTTTCACCTCGTCCTCATATTATAACTTTTGTTCCTCATATCCCTTTCAATTGTTATATGTAGTTATATTGGCTTAGCGTTTTCTCATAATTACCTTACCTCTAATAGCCTAAGGGGGGGTAGAAATAGCCTAAGCTACTCTATCCCTTTGAGATGTATTTATTGCTTATCTCAATAAACATACTTGAACTTGAACCTTACCTCTCCATAACCCGTGTACGCTATCCCCAGGACCTGAGTCAGCTGACGTACTGCAACATGTCCCACAACCAGATCAACAACTTCGGCAGGAATCCCTTCGCCAGGAATAATGTGCTGGGTTGGCTCAGCCTCGCCCACAACCGCCTGGCCAGGATCGACGCTCAGACCTTCAGGTCCATGAGGTTCCTCCGGCGGCTCTACCTCAACGACAACCTCATCAACAATGTAAGTCCCAAACCCTGACCCACTTCTAGGGATACTTACCCTTAATACTGACATTGTTTGTGTCAACTGTGTAAGTCAACAAACACTACGGAATATTCACACTGACAAATAATTTTCAGTGCAGTCGAATTAAACATATAATATGGTTTTTATTTAAATAATGTTAGCTGACTGGATGTATTCCAATTAAAAACGTCTTAATTTTTCATAAATGTGTGTGTGTGTGTGTGTGTGTGTGTGTGTGTGTGTGTGTGTGTGTGTGTGTGTGTGTGTGTGTGTGTGTGTGTGTGTGTGTGTGTGTGTGTGTGTGTGTGTAATAAATTTGCTTAAAGTGTACACCCATACAGTTTTACTTGACCGCACTAAAATATTAATGTGTGTCTCCATGGCAGGTGGGTCGCGCCGCCTTCAGTAACATGCGGCGTATAGGAACCATCGACCTCTCGCGCAACAAGCTCAAGCAGGTCGACACCAAGATATTTGATGATTTCCAGTACTGTGAACTTATCAATTTAGCAGAGAATGAAATAACCACAATTCAGAAAAATGCTTTTGTTAGTCTTTTTTTGGTGGCTATCAACATAAGCCACAACCAGATCACAACATTCGAGAAAGAAGCGTTCGTCAACACTAACAACATTACAGTGCTTGATCTCTCTTACAACAATATATCAGAAATACCCAAAGAAGCCTTTTCGGGTACGAACAGTTATATGACCGACCTGCGATTACAGTTTAACAATATAACCGATCTTTCTCATGTAACTTTACAGTTCTCTGGAATAAAAATTCTTAATGTATCATATAACAGAATTGAAACAATTCCAAGACGAACATTTCCTGAGCTGTTTGAACTGCATACCATCGACGCAAGCCATAACCAGATCCATACCATCGGCAGGAGTGTGTTTGCCGGCCTCTTCTCCATTAGAAACATGAACTTCAGTTACAACAATATGGACACGCTCTTCGGTAGCATCTTCGGGTCCCTCCCGACCCTCCTCAGCTTAGACATGTCACATAACCGTCTCAGCAAGGTCTCTCGAGGCATCTTCGCAAGTCTGGTGTCACTGCGAGAACTGTGGGTTAACAATAACGCCATCTCTAGTGTGTTCCTCATCCCACAATCACTCAACTACCTCTACCTGCAGCACAACAACATCTCCAGTATCCGTCCTGGCCTCACCTGGCCTCTGATGAATGCTCTCCTTTATCTAGACTTAGACCACAATCATCTAGGAGACTCTATGGGAGGGGGTACCTTCCAGAATCTTAACTCACTCCGTTCTCTTAGTCTCAACAACAACTCCATAACGGAACCACCATGGCAAGCGTTTAGTGAGATGCAGACTTTGCAATACCTGAATCTTGATTACAACAACATCACTAACCTCACGAGAGGGGCGTTTGGTCGTCTCCCAGTTGTGTTCAGACTCAATCTGGCTTACAATGGTATGACTAACATCAGCAAACAATCATTTGAAGGGCTTCTGCAGCTACTCACCCTGAACCTCTCGCATAATGCCCTTCATCATATCCCCAACGAGGCATTCAGAGGCTGTGTATCAATGCAAAGTATAGATTTATCCCATAATTTCCTTAAAAAAATCGACAATGAAACTAATGGGCTATTTGACGACTTGTTGTCAATCCGGCACATCAATGTTTCACACAATCTCTTCGGCACTGTGTCCAAGAAGATGTTTCCATACCACAAGTGGATCCCATACAACGTGCAGTCGGTGGACATGAGTTACAACCTCATGCCCGTCCTCCACAAGAACCTACTTATTGGCTTACAGAAGGTTAAACGACTTAATATCTCCCATAATCTCCTCAATGAAATACGACCCAACGTTATTGGCAATCTGACGAAACTTGAGGTCCTGGATTTATCTTCCAACGACCTGGAGGCCCTTAGTAACACCGTGTTTGGACGAGGAAAGTCCTTACGGGAGGTGTACCTCCAGAACAATAGCCTCATCTCCGTCCCAGCTCACATTTTCATGTCTAACGAGAACCTCACCTACCTCGACCTCTCTGATAACAACCTCAATCATTACTACGAAGATTTTGTACCTAGAGCCATCAATGGAACGACCATAAGGTAATACTATCTTTTAGACAGGACCTCCATCATTGAAGGTCTCATTGCTATCTCTTGTCACATATCAACGATCCCAACATTATATCCACAACGTGTCAATCATATAGATCTGCTATTAATCGTTGCCATCATATAGACCATCCGTTAATCATAAAGTACACAATCATCTGTGTAAATATGTTTCGTGTACACTAACATTGTGAGTGTGTGTTGCGTGTACACCAATATTGTGAGTGTGTTGCGTGTACACCAACATTGTGAGTGTGTTGCGGGTACACCAATATTGTGAGTGTGTTGCGTGTACACCAACATTGTGAGTGTGTTGCGTGTACACCAACATTGTGAGTGTGTGTTGCGTGTACACCAACATTGTGAGTGTACACCAATATTGTGAGTGTGTTGCGTGTACACCAACATTGTGAGTGTGTTGCGGGTACACCAATATTGTGAGTGTGTTGCGTGTACACCAACATTGTGAGTGTGTTGCGTGTACACCAACATTGTGAGTGTGTTGCGTGTACACCAACATTGTGAGTGTGTTGCGTGTACACCAACATTGTGAGTGTGTTGCAGGTACACCAACAACCCCGTGGTGTGTGACTGCTCGCTGCGTCGAGTGCGGGCGTGGTTGGACACGTGGCTGGGGTCTGGGAGGTGGCGGGACGTGGTGTGCGGCGCCCCGCTGCACCTAGCGGGCCGCCCGCTGCCCGCCGTCAGCGAGGAGGAGCTCCGGTGTTCAGACGAGCGTCGCGCTCTTGATCAATACCAGGTGAATATAACCAACATGTTGTTATAGATTCAGCTACTCGGAACAGGTTCCAAGTAGCACGGGCTATGGTGAGCCCGTAACTTACCTGGCACAGGAGCGGGGCAAGTAGCACGGGCTATGGTGAGCCCGTAGTGGACTTACCTGGCACGGGAGTGGTGCCGTCTCTGTGATAACCAACACTTTTGGCTTATAATTATAGCATAGAATATAGGAAAGTCTTTCCCCTGACATGTGTATTCCAGGACTAATAAGTACTCTTTTGAGGGTCCGGGTGGTACAGTCGGATTCATTCTCGACTCACAATCAAGAATTCCGGGTTCGAATCCCGGGTGGGACAGCCTTATGTGCATGAATTAAGCGGGAAAGAATAATCTTCAATCTTATCTATATATCGGCGACAAACTTAATTGATTCATAAAAAAACATTAACTTGCACTACTTGTTAGTCAAGATATCAGCGTTTTCTCTAAACATGTTATACAATGTAATTCGCCCGCTCTAAACACCAGACATGCAGTACATTGTACCCTAAACACTAGACATGCAGTGCAATGTACTCTAAACACCAGACATGCAGTACAATGTACTCTAAACACCAGACATGCAGTACAATGTACTCTAAACATCATACATTCAGTACAATGTACTCTAAACATCATACATTCAGTACAATGTACTCTAAACATCAGACATGAAGTACGGTTCCTGTAGACGAGTGTCATACGACACCTTTCCCTACCCCCCCTTGTGCAAATATGAACTCTACAAATACTGTACAATGATACCAATAACCCCGGATGATTATTTCCCAGGTGAACCCGGATGTGAGGTTCCGACTACTTGGGGAGAACCCCGACGAGCTGGAGCATCTGGATGTGTCGTGGTACGTGACGACGAGGGAGGATGTAGGGGGCTTTAAAGTCATGGTGTACAACATCAGCTCGGGCAAAGAGGTGGTCCAACGCCCCTACCCCTACACGGCCCGGCGGGGCATGTTCTCAGACGTGCCGCGGGGCAGGTCAGTCTTCAGGTTCCCCCTTCCCAAGCAGCAAGCAGTACTCAGCTAAACAGCTTCCAGGGCCGAGCGTCACCTGCTGGGCCCCGCCTTTCTAACTCTCGGGTTGTCTGATGACTCCCGACGCCTCATATTTCTTGTCATATGTTCTAACTAAAATCTATTCAATGGAGTTTTTACCTCCTGCCGTTTAACTCACTGCACGTGCTCGCTGTCCTCACATTGAGGAAGTGCTGCCTTATCCCTAGTGGCCATCTGCATGCATGGCTTCAAGCATGCCCACTCCATCTAATGTTTCTCATCTTGATAACATTTATTTTAAATTTTGTCGATACCCCTAAATATCCTGCACGTCTGGATCATGACCCCTCTGGCTCTTCTTATTTTTTAGGAGAGAATACTTTTAGTACATCGATCTTGGTTAGTTTGCTTTATATTTTGGCTATATGACATAAATATGTATGTAACTTTAGGGCTGTATTATAATATCAATTCTCTCATAAATCAATATTTTATGGCCTTTCCTTTTTCAGCATATTCAATTTTCAATTTCCGTTCTCTTTTCTCTACAGTATATGAAAGCCAAAATTAATCATTTCCTTTTATCTAAGAATTTGATAAACGGAAAAATGTTTGTTTTGATAGTAAGTTTCTTATATACTACGAAAGCACATTTCCATAGTACTAAACCAACCTGTCCTCTGAAGAAATGGGTTAATGAGGGATGGATTGAGAACGACTACATAATTAGTACTATTACTTACTCTCCATCCATGGTTAGGTTAGCGTAAGGTTACTTTATGTTAAGTTTTGGTTAGGTTAGTGTTCATTACATTTGGTTACGTTAAGGTGGTGCATTGTTGATGATAATGTGAAATATGGAATTTGAAAACTATTTAGGTGTCCTCGAGAATTCCGTTTACAGAAAACCGTATTGATCAAAGAAAACGTTTTCAGCGTATACTTTTTATATTTTAAACACAACGATTTTATAATAGAATTGCATACAATTTCGAATTGCTTGAGAATAATCTCTATTTAGGATAAAAGCCAGTTTACATGTAGACTACTACTGGAACCGCAATATACTTTCAAACCATCACAAATATCTAGATAAATATCCAGATGGTTTAATGGGGGGGAGGGGTCCTCATGGTAATGGATTATGTCTGAGGACAGGCTCAACTAACTATACTTCTTATTTGTTTAAATATTATCTAAAGAATTTTATTAATAATGAAAATTATGATCGATAGGCAGTTATCCAGTTGCCATGATGACCAAAACTTGAAATTAATAACATTGCACAAAAATCACATTAATGTGATGTCACTGAGAAAGTCAATTGATTTTCTTATTGATACATCACATTAATGTGATTTCTTTGTGCATTTGAAGGGAGTGTTAGTGGAAGGACCTCATATATTACACCAGAGTGTTTGCGGGTAATGTGTAAAAACTTGATTTTGTGTCAATTCGATGCCCCAAGACCCCTTGTGGATTCAATTGAATCCCAGGTTACATTATTTATAAAATATCGTGGTTCAGTGGTTTAAGGCATGTACGTGCTTGGGAGTACGCATGGTGCAGGTTCGAATCCTCTGCACGGCTCTAACTGATTTTCTTACAAATAACAATGGTACGCATAAAGTATCATTAAGTGGGTTCAAATACTGTTGGTTAAAAGATCTAATAAACAAAATATCACTGATGGATAGGCTACTTGTAAATGTAGGCCAACTCTCTTTAAACATCGTATTGGCTGATGGAATATAACATGAATATTTCGTAACTGGTGGTAATCTCTATCTAATTACAACTGAGATAACCGTTGTATTAATTGTTGGTGATTTGTTTAGGTACAGAGTGTGTGTGGGAGTGTCAGACTCAACGAATGGGACGCGAGCTCTCCAACCTTCCCAGTGCCAGGGATTCTACGTCAGTCACGCCCACACGCCCACGCCCACTTCCTTCCTTCTCCTTGCCACCCTCGTGCTCCTCCTAGGATTTAGGTGACTTTCGCTCGAGGCTACTATAATTGATTGTTATAATTATGCTGTACAAAATGTTGCTTATAGTTCTCTAGTACGAGGGCTTCAACTACAAAGTATGTCAAGATATTCCTATGAGAATAATGACAATCATTAAGTTAAATAATGTGAACCTCTTGATTGTGTTTTCCAGTAAGACGTACGATGACTTGTTTCATGAACATAATAACTATAGCATTTGTGTAAGGTAAATTGAATATAATTATAATACCTCGAGTATGATCAAATGCAAATCCACATTATCACGAGTAATAATATTTAATTCACTTGGGCACTCAGAGATTCAAGCTTGAGCCTTAAATATAAAAGACCAACACCCTAGCTCCAGACCATGATGCTTCAAATGAGATTTAGTCATAGTTGAGTACCCCTTATATATGTACTTCTGAAACCTTTCCTTATTGTGAGCATCCTGGCTTGTGGCTACAGTGACTTGTTTCTTATTTTTCTGACCAGAGTTCGAATTTTCAAGGGTTCAAATAAAAACTGAAAGGTATTCCACTATTGTCCAACATGTTTTATAACCCGTGCCTGACTCAGTCTGGTGACCCGAGGTGACCAGTGGTTGGCTGCTCTCTACACTATACGAACTGAAACTTGAAGTAAAGTAAGAGTTTCAGAGTAGAGTTCCCACATGTGGGCTCTATTGACTATAGCAGCTGATAATCACAATGTTTACATTCATACCATTGTGATTATCAGTCCATATATTCAGTACTGTATTTCTCTTCTTAATTTATAATGTGTGCAATAAAACTGTTTCATATGAGTATACCTTGATGTATTAGACTGGCGTCACTAATCTGTAAATATACTGCATAATTTTATGTAGTAATCGTGTATATATTATTATGTCCTCATGTTCATATTATCTCTCGTGCTGTATAATACTAAATAAATCATTGTGTTACAAAATGCTTTTGATTTAAACAAAATTAATTGTAACCTCCAAAATAAATGGAAGATTAATTAAGTTGTGTGTATTTGCAGTGCAGTTATCTTAAAAAAATATATATTTATCAACAAATTTTCCTCATAAAATATTTCAGCCCATTGTCACTACATATTACTACATCAGTAAAAGGAAACGTGCGCAACCATTTCTGTCCCACACGGGAATCGAACTCAGGATTCCTGATTGTGAGTCGAGTACCCAAAGAGCTGACTGATAGTTCTGTAGCGAGTAATCCTTATACTCGCTCCAGTATCTCATTATCATAATGGCGTAACTAATTAGCACTAACTACACCAGCTATAATTCTATCCCTAATTACAGGTAACAGTTCTCACATCCTCCTATCCTAGTAGAGTAAGGTGAGGGGTAGTCACCAAATATAAGGAAGCGATATGAGAATAGACAACCACGGGAGACATCTCCCGTCACGCAGGGTGCAGTCGCACCTCCACAGATCTCCAGTATCAGCTCTTGATACTGGTAATGGCTTAAAAGGGCCACCACTTACGGGCTATTCATGCCCGTGCCACCTCTTGGGTGGCTTAATCTTTATCAATCAATCTATCGAATAGACAACAGTACAATTTCCAGTCAAGAATATAGCACTCGGCGTAGGCAGTTCTAATCGACCCAAGACACTACAGCTTCGACACAGACATACAGCGGGTCGTATTATACGGACATAGGATTAAGGACCTATGTCCAAAACGCTATGCGTGCTAATGGCTGTACAAGAATGTAAGAACTCCTGTATATATAAATAAAAATATAAATAAATAAACATTTCAGGGATATTCGTTACTATTCATGATTGCTGATTACGTTTGCTATTAAAGTAATCTATCCGGAACAATAGTGCAATTACAATAAAATTCTTCCATCCAGTTCAGAAAAAAATATTATGAAAGAAAGAATAAGCATTATTTAAGTAAATATCAAATTAATATGACGGGAAGGGAATATATATATATATGTTAGGAGCGCCAGGAAGCGTTTGCTAGCTGGGCCGCCGTCGCCGCCGCCGCCCAGCTGTGTCAGATGTCAGCCGACAGTGTAAACAAAGTTGAGCTGCATTCAACGTTGTCAGCAAGATATGCCAGATAATGCCCCCAAGAGGACCAGTACGATTATCTTCTTAACTTCATGGACTTTGGCCACTTTGGTGGTTGTTGCAGTCGTGCTTATTGGTGGAGAAATTGGTGAGTCATTTACTGAAGTATGTCCTGCCCAATTACAGCCCTGAATGGGGGTGAAATGTATTGTTGAGGGTAATAGGGGATTATATTACTAATGGGTACTGCAGGTGTTGAGAGGGTCATGATACTATTGCAGGTAATGTGGGGGGAGGGTGTCGTATTGCAATACAGTAAAGGGGTCATACAACTATTACAGGTAATGTATGTTCATGCTATTCAAATTCAAATGTTTATTCAGGTAAAGTACATACATACAAGGGGTGATACAAATATTGATGAATTTATAGATAGAGCTAGTACATACAATGCCTAAAGCCACTGTTACGCAAAGCGTTTTGGGGAGGAAAAACACTAAAGACTAAAACTTAATACTAATTGAGATTAGAGTATAAAATATGTTGAGAGAATATAAAAATAAAAAAGGGGGAAACATGGCTGAAAACGCAGCACAAATACAATTAGGTCGACAAGCAGCGTTGTTTAAGAAAACAGACATGGGTTGACAATATAGGGGTAAGGTAGGTTACAGGGAATTTATTAGTTAGTGCTTCGTTTTTATCTTAAACTGGTTGAGGGAGGTACAGTCTTTAACATGGTTGGGAAGGTCATTCCACATTCTGGGTCCCTTGATTTGTAGAGCATCTCTAGTTTGATTAAGTCGTACTCTTGGAACACAATTAAAAACACAATTTTGAAATACCATAAAAGGCTAGACCTAAACTTATGTGGAGGTGCTAATTGTGATGATTTTGCCACTATTAGTTTTGTGTATTACAGTACACTGAAAATTACATTACATTATAATCTAAAACTGTCAGACCATGACAATCCCAGTAATCAATCTTGAATCACATTATTTTTTCCCACTAGCACCCACTCCTTGGACTCAAATCACAGTCCAAGGAACAAAGTGTTTTCAGTCACCAGTGAATGGATGGTACTTCTCAGATGGAAAACACGATTGCCTCAGTGGGTTTGATGCTACTAACATTAAGAGGACCATTCATCCAGACAACACATATTATACTTTTCAGGTAAATATAAGTTTTTTATTTAATTGAAAATGTACTAAAATACCTGGTATTGAAATATTGATAATTAAACTGATTTATTTGAATTCATAAAGCAAATGCATGCTTTCTCATTAATGGGATTTTTTATCCTATACAATAGTTTTGTTGGTATCCAATAGGTATAGTGTTATCATTTTCCAGCCCAAGATTTAGGGAGAGGGAAGGCTTGAGCCCAGAGCAGATATACATTTTTTTGACTCGTAGCAATATATAGAGCTTATGACCAGCTAGTGAAAATGGTTTCTAGATCCTTTCCTTTCATCCAGAATGAAAGAATACTATACTGTATAATAAGCCTGATACTTTTCTAAAAGATATCTATATCCCTGAACTGCTATTAAAATGGTTTCTGGATTCTAGTTTCTACTTGTGAAAAGGTATCATAATCTTGTACCATCAATCAGACAGTTTCTAAATCCTGTACCTCACTGTCAAAGTATTTTGTCACTACTACACTCAATTTCTTTATAATAATGGCATTGTAATTAAATATGTTTACTATACAGTATCTTGACCTTTCACTGACAGGTCCCTCAGATGAAAGACAGCACAGCACCAAGGCTCTCTAGATGGCAATGGAGACTATACGGAGTTTTACGCCTGCACCTTCTGATAAATGATGGTAGATCCTTGAGTGTATCAGATTTGTAATCATGTCATATACAGTATTCAGTTTTGAAGACAAGGTAATTATCATGTCAAAAGAAAATGTGTAGTTTTTACTTATAAATTATATCCACTGAAATAATTCATACAGTACATCTATTATATTCTATATACAGTACTTTGTATATTTAGTGGAGCCTCAAAATCCAGACATCAACCTAACAGAGCCCTTGAAAGTTTGGATCTATTTGACTAGTAGAAGAGTTTTCACCAGTCTGTAACACAGAACATGAATTTCAAAGACATTGCTGAAATTCAAGACAACTTGGCATAATATTTTCTTGTCAGTCATGTCTTGGCTATAGTGCTGTACTATACATGTATTTCCATTATTCTTATGCATTAATGATAAATATTATTAAATAATTTATATTTTTCTATGATGTATGTAAATGTTTCACTGTATTTGCACTGTATTATAAAGACCAATATTATACCTGAAGTACTGTATTATGACTCTCTTTATGGGTACCTTAGATCTCTTGACAGTTAATGTGATATATATAATGAGTCTGGATATTTTAGGTTCCACTAGTGTACAGTATAATTTTTGTATATATCATATTACAGTACTGTTCTTATAATTCATATTACAGGGCATATATCAAGGCACAGTAACGATATAGTACTGAAGTCCCGTATAGGGTACATGGATGATGATGACATGTACAATCCAACACTGATTGCAGAAAATTATCAAGAACGGAAACTATACTGTAATTATGTAAGAAAGCACACGTTTGATGGAATGATGTATGACTGCTCTCCCCAGGTGGTGGTAGTTCTCTACTCGCTCCACCATGACTACTACCTCATCAACATTATGATTCCTCATCACAGAGATGATACAAATGAATGGGTTAATCGGAATTTTGGACGTGTTAAGGATGCATATATAACAGTGAGTGAATCGTCGATTAGTCTAATTGGAAAAAGGAAGAATTCTACCTTAGATGCGATAATAAAGATAAATATAATTTTAAAGTATTCTAGAATAGGCTTACTACGTAATCATTATTAGATAAATTGTAGAGATATTTTATTATGCACAATGTTATACATTACCTATTTACACACATTAAAAAAAATGTGGCCAGAATTTTTAATCTCGGGAAAGCATTAATTTTCTGTATTTTGCCCGACAGTTTTTCAGCCAGACTGGCTGGTACACAAAGCTGCTGGTGTCACTTCAAACAGTTTTCTTTCCTGTTATGTCCGCACTCTTATGGAGATTCAGGAAGTGTGTTGGGGAGCTGGAGCGACCTCCTACACACCTTGAGTGCGTCTTGGCACTCTTGGCTGTGGCTCTTATAGTAATGAACTGTAAGTCTAAACCATATCTTATTATAGATTTTGACTTCCAGGTTTTGCCTTCCACAGTATGGTATTTCACATAGAACCTCCAGCAAATTTAGGATTCCCTGCATGTCTGCCCAGTTTTGATAGGGACATTTAATATCCATATTTAAGCCTTTGCATTACCTTGTGTTATTTCTATGTACATATCACTCGCATCTTTATTTAATTTCACACTCCTTCATTCATTATGTAGTTTTCTTAGAATGCTCATATTCTTAAGTATGATAACACAGTCCATCTGTTATGATTATGCTAGTCCACTACTAAATGTTTTGTTGCATTGTCCCTTCTTTTAATAGTAAATATTTTATATTGTTTCAAGTTCTTCCATCGAGAAGTCATTGTCTCGTCTAGTTGTTTGCTTGGTTTGAATATTGTATTTATACATTTAAGTATCAGAATTCACATAAATATACTAATTGATTACATGTGTGTGGTAAGATCAGTGTTAAAGTACTATACATGTGAGATAAAATGAGTGTAATGGGAATATATTTATAGTTGTCAGATCACATGCTAGTACTGTACTATTTTAGTTGAGATTTAATGGTGAATGAAAGATGATGTACTGTACAGTGGTACCTTCGTTTATGATCCTAATCCGTTTCCAGAGACAGGTTGTACACCAAAACTTCGTAAACCAAAAAGAATTTTCTCATTTAAAATTATGTAAATTAAATTAATCCATTCTACACCCCTCAAAAATATTAACTTAAAAATACATTTTATACCGAATACCACTCTTTCTGGGGGGAGCCCCGTCGGCTCCCCGGAGCTATACCAGGCTGATATGCTAATGTCAGACTTTGGCATTAGTCGTGTATGGAGTTCTAGGGCCTACCGGGGACCACGGCCAGAACCTGGCCCCCTCAGAGAGGCAAGGGGAGCAATGGCCTATAGAAACCCCCCCCGTGTGGTTGGAAGCATTCTATGTCTGCCATCGACCAGGTCAAGCATCCAGAAAGGTAAGCATTACAAAACAAACCCCTATTCTGGTTAAAATTGCTACCAAAAGCTGAACTAGTGGATAGAACTCCCCCAACAGAAAACAAGCAAACTAGTATGACATCACACATCACCACGCCGCTGTCTGCGCAGCTCCCCCCTTCCCGGGAGGGGGAACGGGAAGCCCCAGACCTCTCACGCCGGCTATCCACCCTTCAGTTCTTCAGCTGATGCTATAGGCACCGGTTGTGTGCTCCGGCTCCATTAGTTGTTTCAGCACTGTACCTAGAGTGTGGTGTCTGTCTTCTAGGTGGTGTGTGAGCCGGGAGTGAGTCTCCAGTACTTGGGCTACATGTGCCTAGGGTTACCTTCCCTAGGTGCCCTATATGTACTGCCCTTGGGGCCACCTTCCACAAGTTCCTTAGGTTCTGCCCCTGCTAGGCTGTTTACTGATTGGTTTTCGGTCGCCCTTTGTGTGCTCGGGTGTTCTGTCTCCCTTGTTCGCCTTCGGGTAAGGGGTAGTTTTGCACTGGTGGGGCGCAGGATGCTGCGCAGCTTGTTTTCACCTATATGGCGGCCGGCTCTGTTCCGCCTGGGTACTCCGACCTCTTGCGAGGTTTTCTTTCTAATTTAGTTTATCTGCCTGGTGGGAGGTCTGCCTTCGTTCTTGCCCCCTGTGTCCCTTGTGTTCTGAGTATTATTCTGGTGGTTTCCCCTGCTAGGTCCCAGTGAGTGTACACGTCCCGGGGTTCAGTTCTTAGAAAGTTGTTTGGTAGCTTTGGGCGCCAGTTAGCAGTACCCTGCCTGGGATTACCTGAGCGCGAGTCCTATTATAATAAACGCTCGGGACCCTGGGTCATATCTATTGGTCCCTGGGTGCACGGGTCCGATAGATATGACCCCGGGGTACCCCCTCGCTTCCAGCGAGTTTGAGGGTTGCTCTCACCCCTTGTTTCAGGGTGACTCTGTTTTGCCTCCGTCTGTTGCCTGTGGGGTCGGTGACACCTTCGACCCGGAGTCCTGCGAATTTATTGCTCGTTGTGGCTCGGTTACCCAGTTGTATGCTGACTATGCGGGTGCAGGCAGCAGGGGTGTTACACGTTGAGCTTTGGTGGTGGCAACACTCGTTTGTTTGCTCCCCGGGAGCCCCGGGGCTGCCCTGTTTTGGTTGGTGTTGGGACATGGGGGTGTTGGTTGCTTCGGTTCCTTCCATGCCCCCTTGTCTTTCCCCTGGATGCCCCCTTCCTACCTCCATCCGGTTCCTTACCTTCTGTGGGTTCGGGGTCGGGGCGGGGTTCGATGGTTTTGAGATTCGAGCGGTCTCGGGGAATTCCCCTTCCAGGGTAGTGACGGGGGCATTCGAGCCTGTTCCTCCAGCCGTGTTGTAAGAGTCTGCCAGTAGGTTCCCTTCCTTGGTATTTTTGCGGCTGCCCCTGGTTTTCTGGTGTGGCCGGGGCTTTGGAGGGACAGCTCGGCCCCGGGGCCTGTCGTGTGGGTTCCCGGGGCTGGGGAGGGGCTGATTTGGGGGGGCCTAAGGCCCTGTAGAACCCCGCGGGGTTTTCTTTCTACCCTCTAGGCGGGGCTTGTGGTTACGTGGAGTGGGGTTTTTCCTCCCCCCTCGCCGTACGAGTTGTTGGATGTCGGTCTCTCCCCGGGCTTGGTTCCTTGTCCTTTGAGTCGGTTGGTTCCGTCCTGTAGGTGGGTGCTCTTCTCCATTGCTCCCCCCTTTTTTTCTTTTGACCGTCCCTTTGACCTTCCTCTGTGGGTAGTTAGCTCCGGGGAGCCGACGGGGCTTCCCTCAGAAAACCAACGTTGAATGTAATGAAACGCCATTTTCTGGGTGAGACCCGGGGGCTCCCGGGCAACCCTCCCTTCCTCCCGGTCGGCGGTTTTTTGAGTGTTTTGACATCCAGCCTCAGAACTGATGGGTGGATAGCCGGTGTGAGAGGTCTGGGGCTCCCCCTTCCGGGGAGGGGGATAGCTGTGCAGACAGCGGCGCGGTGACGTGTGACATCATACTAGTTTGCTTGTGTTCTGTTGGGGAGTTCTATCCACTAGTTCAGCTTTTGGTAGTAATTTTAACCAGAATAGGGGTTTGTTTTGGAATGCTTACCTTTCTGGATGTTTGACCCAGTTGATGGCAGACATAGAATGCTTCCAACCACATGGGGGTTTCTATAGGCCCTTGTTTCTCTGAAGGGGCCAGGTTCTGGCCGTGGTCCCTGGTAGGCCCTAGAACTCCATACACATGACTGATGCCAAAGTCTGACATTAGCATATCAGCCTGGTAAAGCTCCGGGGAGCCTCCGGGTCTCACCCAGAAAATTACATTTCATTACATTCAACGCTGGTTTTTTGTACTACAATACAGTATGTATATCTTACTTTTATTGAGGACTTTTGTTGGCAGTATGGAAGACGGTGAGGAGGGGGGGAGAAGAGGTGTTAGTGTGTGGAAGGGGATTTCCCTTACATTATCAGACAGTGAGGACTTTTCTGGGGTACTTTCTCTTACATTTGCAGGCTTACCACTAGGACCTGGTTGTGGCTCACTGCTTATTTGACTCGCTAAAAACCTGTCTATTGACGCTTGTTTTTCCCTATGTTTTAACACTTGTCTGTAGTGAGACATCACAGTCATTAAAAAAGTTAATTCAATAGCCTGTTACAGCTATATCTGGGTGACACTTTTCAGTAAAACTTTGCAATTCTTCCCATACTGCACACATTTTCTTAATGAGGAAGGGATATCAACAACCCGCATACCATTTTTGTGTTTACGAATGATCTCTTGTTTTTCCTCTATCATCATCCTCGCAACTATTTTCTTAGGTTGAACTTTACCACTGACTTTCATGGGACCCATAGCATGATATATAGTAAGAACTTTTATGTTCAGAAACCAAAAAAAGCACACAAAAAATGAAATTCTTTACAAAGAATTCAAGCGCAATCATCACTGAGCAGGTAGGCGGGATACACTGGTAAACAATCGCCCCTTGCCCCAGCATCATGCTCTCGTTCGACCCAAACATGTATCATCAGACATTGTATTCCAAGGAAAATGTCGTATGCCAATTCAAATTTTACGATGAATTTGACTTCGTATACCAAAAAAAAATGTACTCTAGGGCAGTTGTACACCAAGGTACCACTGCATTACCAAGATATAATGAGAGGTGAGCATACATACACACACAAATATTACTGTATTTGTGTATGTGTGTATGTATGTATATAATTACTGTACAGTATTTGTGTGTGCATGTATGAATATGTGTGTATATGTATGTATGGTATTGAGAGTTCTCAGATATTTTTGTGACATTGCAGGTCCCTTGGAGTTTGTAACGCTCATTGCTGACTGTCCCTGGATGATAGTAATTAATGATATTCGACATAACTTTTTTTATGCTTCATTCATGACTTTCTTCCTCTACCTCACTGACAAACATCTTGAGGTAAGAATGTTGTAGACACTTCACAGTGCATGAAAAATACTCTTATGTGAAGTCATGATTATGCATGTGAACACGAGCATGCCCAAGTACAGTATACTCGGACATGTGCACACACGCACTTATATACACGGAACACTATGAGCACGTAACTACAGATAGGTAATAAGTGTGAAAAAGCTTGAAGATAGAAGGAAAGGAGGTCATGTGATCACCGTATACAAAATAGTGACAGGAATTTGCATAGTGGACAAGGAAAAATTTGTGAAATCTGCAAACTACAAGAACAAAAGGCTAAAGATTCAAAGTAGGGAAACAAAGGTGCCTAAAAATATACAAACGTTCTCTTTCTGTGAACAGAGTTGTAGATGGTTGGAACAGTTTAAGTCGGCAGGTTGTGGATGCCAAAACCATCAATATTTTCAGTGTCATATTACAGGGATTACTGTATAGGTAAGACAGGACACTACAAGTATAGCTTTCATCCTGTAACTACACATAAGTAGTTACACCCCCACCCTTCATACTCCTTTATTCCCAGTCCATACCCAAGTCTTTATTCTCATTTTTCAGCATTATCAAAATGGAATTTATTGCACCTGTGTTCACTCACAGGTCTGTATTTTGTTAGTAGTGCTCCTCCAGAACAGACCATATTACAGTATATATCCTTCAAAACCTGCCCACACACAAATATCCAGCTCTTTCCAACATCCCTTTTCTGGGGGTGCCCCATCGGCTCCCGGAGCTATCCAGGCTGAATGGATACAGTATGTATAACTTTCTGGCATCAGTCAAAGTGCTTGGAGTTCTTGCCTACCGGGGACCACGAGCCAGAACCTGGCCCCCTCAGAGAGGCACAAGGAGCAATGGCCTATTGAAACCCCCTGTGGTTGGGAGCATTCTGTGTCTGCCACTGACCGGGATAGGCACCAAGAAAATTGGGTGCCCCAAAACAAACCCCTATTCTGGTGAAAATATTGCTACCAAAAGCCGAACGACTGGACAGAACTCCCTGAACAAAATTATCAAACTAGCATGACGTCATCACGTCGCCACGCTGCTGTCTGCACAACCCCCCCCCCTGCCCTCCCAGGGAGGGGGAAGGGGGGAGCTCCAGACCCTCACTTCCGGTGAGGTTTCCCTCTAGTCTTTTCTCGGACTCGTTGGTCCTCTTCCGTGCTTCTTTTCTTCTTTTGTTTCTGTTTTTGCATTATTTAGTCTTCACATTGTGTCTCCTTCCTGTCTTACCATTCCTATTATTTGTTCCGTATGCCTTGCTGGCGCCCTCCCCCGAAGACAGGTGTGCGGTTTGGTCCTCAAGCGCAGGGTCTGGGGGAGGGGTTGTTTTGGGCGGTGTACACGCGAGTTGGTGTTCCGTCGTCTTTCTCGCGGATTTTATGCTGTTCTCACTCCTCTTATCTCTGGTCATAACTCTCTGGATACTTGGGGTGTTCTCGATTTTGTGTGGGGTGATCTTCCAGTTCTTTTCTCAGCTTGTGAGTGTGGGGCGGCTCCGAGTGGCGCTGCCTTCGCCTCTGTACTGCATGCACCTCGTCTTCTCCTACTGGGCATGCACCTCTGGACATTCTCCACTTGGGATGCTCCTGTTACATTGCACAGCTCAGCTGTGTCATGACACGATGGTGTTTCTGTTCTGCAGGTGAGATTGTACTGTCTGACGACTCTGTCGGCCAGGTGCTGGTTCTAGCTTTTTGGTGGGGTCCTCACCTAGTTGTGCTTGCGGGGGGGGGGGGGGGGGGTTCTATAGGTCATTGCTCCTCGTGCACCTCTGAGGGGGCCAGGTTCTGGCTCATGGTCCCCAGTAAGCAAGAACTCCAAGCGCTTTGATGCCAGAAAGTTATACATATCCACTCAGCCTGGATAGCTCCGGGCAGAGTCCGGGACTCGCCCAGAAAATGGCGTTTCATTACATTCAACGCTGGTTTTTTTGTAAGAGATTGTTTCATTTATTTAGCTTTCACACTCAAAAACTTGGGAGACTTTCTCCTTTTATCATGCTGTCTTGCCTTATTTTAATTAGAAACATGTTTCCATCCTGTTTTCCACAGACTCTTCTGCCACCATAATGTTTTTTTATCAACTCACAAGAGGGCACTTGATACCCTGTATGCTCATGTACATGTATGTGTGCAAGTTTCCTTTCATTCTTTCTCTTGTGCACATCGTCTAACATACTATGTAGTTCTCATCCTGTAACTACACATAGGTAATTACAGAAAATGTACACTTGCATGCATACCCTTGCTGCAGTATATGCAGTTACACGACTGCACACTTATTTATGCTCATTCACTTAGCATCACACATGCTTATTTGCACATATGATCATGCATGTACTATATGCTCACATATACATTTTGATCAAGTAAGAACATTTTTGAAGAGCTAGGATTAGCAAATTGTCCCGAGTTTACAGGCTCTTCAATGAGGATAGCAGTAACAAAGATTAATCATAGCAATCCCATTGGATGCCACCTGCAAATGTCAGGAGACCAAATGTGGAATTAGACAAGAACATTGGAGGCATCATAAACATAATAGAGTGAATGTCTGTAGCCATAGATAAAGAGGCTTGAACCAGTAAAGAATGGGAAACTTCAGCTACTGTTCCAAAAAATAGTAGAAAGCTTGCTTTACCAATGGTGAAAAGTAAACATTGAGAGTGAAGCTTATATATATATTAGAGAAGTTCTTCAATTAGCATGCTAAAGAACTTATGAGTGAAGATTAACCAGCCAAGTACTAGATCTGATAAGGTGGCAAGTACTTACAGCTACTATATCCTCATGATGCTCACCCAACCACTTGGACTGGATGGTCGAGCTACGGTCTCACTTCTTGCAAGTCGGCGTTCAATCCCCCAACTGTCCCAAGTGATTGGGCACCATTTCTTTCTTTCGTCCTATCCAAAATCTTTATTCCCTTATCCCTTCCAAGTGCTATATAGTCATAATGGGTTGGTGCTTTCTCCTGATAATTACCTAACCTTACCTCATGATGCTCCCTGTTGCATGATAAAGTAAAAGATCAGCCAAAGCTATTACACAAATATAATTGGTAATTAGAGACCAAGTAATCAGTTTGAGAGAGAACACTTAACTGCTGCACAAGTAACAACTAGGAAGTCTGTAAAAAATAATTGAAAGATGTCAGATGTTTAAAATTGAGGATTGATGGGCAATATTGGGAGAGAGAGAGAGAGAGAGAGAGAGAGAGAGAGAGAGAGAGAGAGAGAGAGAGAGAGAGAGAGAGAGAGAGAGAGAGAGAGAGCGTGCGAGCCTGAGAGAGAGAGAGAGAGAGAGAGAGAGAGAGAGAGAGAGAGAGAGAGAGAGAGAGCGCGCGCGAGCCTGAGAGAGAGAGAGAGAGCGCGCGCGCGAGCCTGAGAGAGAGAGCGAGCGCGCGAGCCTGAAAGAGCTCTGTATGAGTAAGAAAGCAATCTACGACAAGAGCTTGACATGGATTCTATGTCTGGCACTCTGAGCAAGTTGCTACTATTATTATGTATTGCTGAAAATGAAAGAAATCAGAGAACTGGAAAACAGTCGATCAAGCACTATACTGTATTAATACCTGTACTGGATTCCATGAAGGGAACAGATGTACTAACTCAAGTCCAGAATCCTGACATGCATCCCTGTAAAAAAAGATGCAAAGGATCCCAAGAAAAATAATCGTAGCCCACCTAGGGAGTTAGAGATATGGGTGTGTGAGACGGTATTACTTTTGTGAGTGTAGCAAGTTGGTTAAATTTCCTTGATGATGTACTGGAGGCAAGCGTTATACAGTACATGAATTAAAATGTAAATACCAATTGACAAAATCCATGGGGTTGAGGATGATGCACATAAGGTAATTGATAGTTGAGAGGCAAAACCTCGTGGGAGCCGAGCTTGTTTCTTTGAAGCACATTTAGGTTAGCACACAACAAGTTAAGTGAGAAGGTGGTGGAGGCTAAATCTGTCAGTAGTTTCAAAGCATTATTTGAAAAGAGTACCTGCATTGGGAAGACGGAACACCACGAGTGTAGCTCTCGTCCTGTAATTACACTTAGGTAATTACACACACACGAAGGTAAACACATGTTTACACAAATATATACTATATGAATACATGTGACTATTGATGCAGGTACAGTATGATTAATGGAATTATATCCTACACTAGATTTCCATATATGCATGAATATACACACATGGCTATGTACATGTATGTTTGTTTTCTTAGCAGTGCTTTATTATGATACCCTTGAAAATAACTGCAATATCCTCTTAGCCCTGTGAAAAAATGTAAAAACAATTATTAAGAGTTCATGGTTGTATTGTACTTGTTCCAATTTTAAGTGTTTTCCAAATCTTTTATATTTTTGATGTATCATGCAACATTTTAAAATATTTTGTGATATATAATGAGAGATCAAGAATTAATGTACATTATATGGAAGACCAGAGTGTTGTAAGTGCAAGTAGATGTGAGGTGTGTGAACAATTGCAAGTGTAAATGGAGAGATGTGTGTGAAAATTTACAAATGGAGATACAGTATTAATGTGTTTTGTAAAAACTTCAAAATGTACAGTACACTAGTTGTAAGTGTAAATGGTGAGATAAATGAGTTAAGTGGAAAGTTTAAAGTGATACCTGTACTTGGATGGCTATGGATAGGACACATTCTCGACTATTATATTTGATAAAGAGAACAGTGAAAAAGGAGAAGCTGATCAAAGGATGAGCAGTGTAGAAATACCTGTAGTATGCCTCTTGGCTGAGAAATTCAATTTTGAATAGGCAAATCAGGTTTTTCTGGGGGGAGCCCCTTCAGCTCTCTGGAGCTTACTAGGCTGATATGCTAATGTCAGACTTTGGCATCAGTCATGTGTATGGAGTTCTGTGGGCCTACCGGGGACTGCGAGCCAGAACCTGGCCCCCCCCTTAGAGAGGCATAGGGAGCAATGGCCTATAGAAGACCCCGTGTGGTTAGAAGCATTCTATGTCTGCCATCGACCAGGTCAGGCACCCAGAAAGGTAAGTATCCATAACAAACCCCTTTTCTGGTGAAAATATTGCTACCAAAAGTTGAACAAGTGGATAGAACTCTCCTAAAAGAAATGAGCAAATGAGCATGACGTCACACGTTACCGCGCCACTGTCTGCACAGTTCCCCCCTTCCCGGGAGGGGGAAGGAGGAGCCCCAGACCCTCCACGCCGGCTTTTCACCCGTCAGTTCTAAGGGTGATGCTAGAGGCAAAGGTCGTGTGCACCGGCTCTGATGGTTGTTTCAGCACTGTACCTAGTGTGTGGTGACTGTCTGCTAGGTGGTGCGTGAGCTGGGAGTGATTCTCCAAAACTCGGGTTGCATGCACCTAGGGTTTCCTTCCCTAGGTGCCCTGTCCTAGGGAAGCTTGGAGGCCGCCTTCCACAAGTTCCTTGGGTTCTGTCTCTGCTAGGCCATTTACTGCTTGACTTTCGGCTGTGCTTTGTGTGCTAGGGTGTTCTGTCTCCCTTGTTCGCCTTGGGGAAACCTCTGCACAAGAAGAGCTTCCGGCTCTTCTTGTGCAGAGGTTTCTGCTCTTTAGTACTGGTGGTAGGTTTGTAAGTTTGCAGCCTTTCTCAGTCCTTCTGGTGACGGTCGAGACGGCTGGTTTCCGGAGGGGTCCTTGGATTATTGATGCTTAATTGGTTCGGCTGGGGGTGCGTCCTGTGTTGTCCGGTTGCGCCTCTTTGCCATTACTGGATTACTGGTACCTGCATACCGTGTCTGGGGATGCGTTTTGGGTTGATCTGGTTCCCCTCGTTCCCTGTTTCAGGGCTCGGGTCTCCCAGGTCGTCCGCAGAGTTTTTAAGTCTTCCAGCCTGCGGTCTATCCTTGCCGCCGTGCTATTCGGGCGTTTACAGCTTTCGCTGCTGTGTTGGTGACGTCTAGGGCTCATTTCAGGCGCAAGGATTTGAGTGTCGCACAGGTTCCTGGCCGCCCATTCTTTATGTGCGTGTCTGCTCCTGTGCGTTCTTGTTGCCTTGGGTCGCAGGTTGCAGCCTATTGTCTCGGCTTCGCGTTGTGGAGTTTGTGTCGGTCGCCTCCCGGGTCAGCCTTTTCTTTTCCTTCTCTTTGGGTATGAAGCTCCAGGGAGCCGTAGGGGCACCCCACAGAAAACCAGCGTTGAATGTAATGAAACGCCATTTTCTGGGTGAGCCCTGGAGGCTCCCTGGCAACCCTCCCTCCCTCCCACCAGTCGGCGTTTTTTTTTGCGTTGGTTGAAGCTTAGCTTCCGAACTGATGCTAGGCAGCCGGCGTGGTGAGGTCCGGGGCTCCCACCTTCCCCTCTCGGGGCGGGGAGGACTGCGTGGACGATCGGTGCGGCAGTAAAGTGTGATGTTTGCTTGTTTCCTTGGAATTGTAGGGAGTTTCTACCTCTCTGTTCAGTTTTATGTTTTAGTTTTTTATCATGTGGGGTTTGTTTTATTATGCCTACCTTTCTGGGTGGCTAACCCCGGTCAATGGCAGATAAGGAAAACCCCAACCACAAGGGTTTTTTCCAGGGTCATTACTCCCTGAAACCTCTCTGAAGGGGCCAGGTTCTGGCGCTGGTTCTGGGTAGGTCTGAACTCCTTAGCTAATGTCCCGGTCTAATATAACATACATTAGCCCGATAAGCTCCAGGGAGCCTCCGGGGCTCACCCAGAAAATGGCATTTCATTACATTCAACGCTGTTTTTTTGGTGGTCCTTCCTTCTTTCTTCTGTCCCTTCTTAGGTTGCTGCATTTCTTGGATTGGTCTTGTCCTTCCCTTGTGGTGGTTGAGGGCCGTCATCTTGCCACATACTGTTGCCTCGTATCTTGCAGCGCTGGCGGAGCCGCTTCAGCTTGCTTTCAGTCTTGCTGTAACAGTTTGCGCTGTTTTGCAAGCTGTCTCGTGCATTGTTTCACTTGCGGCCTGCTCATGCGCCACCTGAGCCGTCCTGGTCGTTGGAGTGTGTGCTCTCTTTTCTCTCTTCTCCACGATTTGTTGTGGCCCCTTCAGTTCAGGTTTGGTTCTCGACGGCTCTTTTCCTGTTAGCATAGGCCTTTGGGGGTCAGGTCAGTGAGCTTCATGCTCTCCTTCGGCACAGGGGTTTCTGCTCCTTCGGTCATGGCGATCACTTTGTTCTTCTGCAGGCGTCTCCTTCCTTTCTGGTAAGGAATGAGACTGCTGCTTTCCGTAAGGGTCCTTGGGTGCATCATGTTTTGTGTCCGATTGCGGCCCTCTGCCGTTATTTGCGCGCCACGGCTTCTGTGTCTGAGGACACGCTTTGGGTTGATCCTATTTCCTTGTTCGCGAGTGCGGGTCTCCCAGGTCATCTGCAGAATTGTTCAGGCTAGCCAGCCTGCGGTCTTTCCCCGTGCCCATGACGTTCGTAAGTTCGCTGCTCTTGTTGCTGTCTTTGGCAACATGTCTTGGGCTGACTTTCGGGCACGGGGCTTTTGGCAGTCGAACAGGGTCCTGGCTGCTCCTTATCTAGTGTACGTCCCTGGGCCCTATCGGACCTGTGTTGCTTTGGGTCAGCGGTTGCAGCCAATTGTCTCGACTTCGAGTATAGGAGTGAGTGGCGACCACCTCCTGGATAAGTCCCTATGGTTTTTCCTCTGTGGGTAGTTAGGTCCGGGGAGCCAAAGGGGCTCTCCCCCAAAAAACCAACGTTGAATGTAATGAAATGCCATTTTCTGGGTGGGACCCGGAGGCTCCTCGCTATCCCTCCAACCCTCCGATCGGCATTTTTTCGCGTGTTTTGACATCCAGCCTCAGAACTGACGGGTGGATAGCTGGCGTGGAGGGTCTGGGGCTCCCCCTTCCCCCTCCCAAGGAGGGGGGAGCTGCACAGACAGCGGCGTGGTGATGTGTGACGTCATGCTCGTTTGCTCGTTTCTTTTAGGGGGAGTTCTATCCACTTGTTCGGCTTTTGGTAGCAATATTTTCACCAGAATAGGGCTTTTTTTGGGATGCTTACCTTTCTGGGTGCCTGACCTGGTCGATGGCAGACATAGAATGCTTCCACCCAAACGGGGGTTTCTATAGGCCATTGCTCCCCTTGCCTCTCTGAGGTGACCAGGTTCTGGCTCGTGGTGCCCGGTAGGCCCACAGAACTCCATACACATGACTGATGCCAAAGTCTGACATTAGCATATCAACCTAGTAAGCTCCAGGGAGCCTCTGGGTCCCACCCAGAAAATGGCGTTTCATTACATTCAAGGCTGGTTTATTAATGTGTTATGTTTTTTGTATATATATTAAACTTATAAATTTCAAGTTTGTGTTTATTAAAAGGGTGGGGAATGTAAAATAGTAACTTGTACAAAGTAAGACAATTAGTTGTAGGGTAAAGGTATGAGAAAGATTTGTTGGATAAAGAAATAATTTGTGAGAAATGTGAATGAAAATTGCTTGGAACGAACACAATGAGTCATAAATATGATGAGGAGGAGGATTTTAATGAGTATAGTTGAAGTTACGAGAGGGAAAAGACTGTATATGCCCTAGATATACTGTAATTACTGTGCATTCATAGCATGAACATCTTTAGATATCCGAGTAGACGCTGCTAGTGGAAAGATTAGAGGAAATGTACACTTGAGACTCGAAGTAGAATTTTATGAAAGAGGCAAATGAGGAGTAGAGATAGAATTTTCGTTGATAAATCAAAACCATTTATAAATACTGTACAGTACTTCAAGTGTGCATGTCTCTAATTCAGTGTAGTGTTTTGCTGTCACAAGACTTGCGGATATAAATGAGTTGACTTCCATTATTCTTGTTTTAGTCAATACTGTATGTTGTGTAGATTTTATTTGCATATTTTTTTTTTGTTATCTTTATTTGTCTATTCTTATAAAACTTTGTGCATGTGTTTTACCCATGTAGATGGGAATGGAGTGAGGGAGGCCATTCACTGGGTGAGTTCAATGAGTGATTTCACCTCATTAAGGTCGCTTGTTGGTGCACACACAACCTGTGCTCACCAAAATATTGACAATATTGGTGAGTATATTTTTTTTCCTGTTTTTACTTTTAGCCATATTTTATCAATGTATATACATATTTTACAGTTTTGTGCTTAATTAGGCTTATAACAAGTTGCCCATAAACATTCACACACAGCATGCACCAAAACATTCACACCATTGACACAGTGTGCCTAAACATTCACCTATAAAAAAAATGTTCCTGCTCACATGTGCATGGAAATGTACATTTGCATCTACAGGTACTGAAGTATTTTTGTCTATATACATAAACATGGACAGTACTATTTATATGCATATACAGTGGTACCTCAGCTTACAAATTTAATCCGTTCCCAGAGACGGTTCAGTAAGTAAAAAATTCGCACTCCGAAACAAATTTTTCCATGACAAATAATGTAAATTGAAAGTAATCCGTTCCACACTCCCAAAAATATTAACTTCAAAATAAATTTCATACCTAATTCACCCAAATATTTAATACTATAGTATCTTATCTTGAGATGATTTCGGGGCTTTGCGTCCCCGCTGCCCGGTTCTTGATCAGGCATCCTTTTTGTTACACACCCCCAGGAAACAGCCCGTAGCAGCTGTCTAACTCCCAGGTACCTATTTACTGCTAGGTAACAGGGGCATCAGGGTGAAAGAAACTCTGCCCATTTGTTTCCGCCTCCACCGGGAATCAAACCTGGAACCTCAGGACTATGAATCGCTCAGCTGTCAGAGCCCCAGATCAGTATGTACAACTCCAAGGAGTGCAGGACCAACCGGGCTGTGGTGGGTATGTGGGCCTGCGGGTTGCTCCAAGCAACAGCCTAGTAGACCAAGCTCTCACAAGTCAAGTCTGGCCTCGGGCCGGGCTTGGGGAGTAGAACTCCCAGAACCCCATCAACCAGGTATCAACCAGGTATCAAGGTGTTAGTGTTTGGAAGGGGAGTTCCCTTCCATTATAACATCAGGCAGTGAGGACTTCTCTGGGGTATGCTCTGTCCTACATTTTGCCTGCATACCACTAGGACCTGGTTGTGGCTCACTGCTTGTCTGTCTCTCTAAGAACCTTCCCATAGAGACTTGTTTTCCCTATGGTGTAACATTTGTCTGCAGTGAGGCATCATAGTATCATTAAAGAAGCTAAGGCAACGGCCTACTACAGCTTGCTCCGGGTGAGTTGTTTCAACAAAAGTTTGCATTTTTTCCCAAAGTCTACACCACTTCTTAATTGTTGGAGAAGGGGCATTTTGTACTGCCTCCTCCTTCCATGAAGAAATTTCCTCAGCTGCCTCTCGTTGCTTCTTGTGAAGGGCTAGGAGTTATTCTGTGGTCAGTTCTTCGCTGTGTTCCTCCATCAACTCACAACACACAACACTCACAACTCTCACAACACTGTGAATGCCACTTCTATTTCTAAATTTCGCAAACCATCCCCTTAAACTCACCTTAAACTCTTTCTAATCTGCAATCACTTGTTCCAGGAGTTTTCTTTAATAGGACTTCAAGCAATAGCCATGCTTTTTCACAAATGATGGCCTCTGAAATGCTATCACCTGCTAACTCCTTGTTGTGTATCCAAATTAATAACAATTCAACATCCTCAAGTGTTTGTGTTGTTTGTTTCGTGATTGTTGATATGCCTTTTGCCACTTTAGTACTCATAATGTCCTTTTTCTTGGCAATTACAGTGTATATCGTTGACAGATTTGTTTTACTGCCTAGCTAGTTTAACAACCCGTGTACCATTTTCATGTTTACGAATGATCTCTTGTTTTTGCTCAATGGTCATCCTTTTGCTCAATGGTCATCCTCACATGTGTTTTTTAGGTTGAACCTTACCACTGACTTTTTTGGAACCCATGGCGGGATATATAATAATTACTTTTACGTTCAAAACCCAAAAAGGCCGAAAAACAATGAAATTCCTTACAAAGAATTCATGCGCGACCGTCACTAAGCGGGAGGCACTGGTAAACTAAAGTGCGAGAGACTGTGCCACCAGGAACCATGCGCAAGATCGTCCACATGGGTATCAACAAAATACGTTACCCGAGGCAAAGCTTGTAAGCCGATTCACATTTTATGAAGAAATTGGGCTCATAACCCGAAAAGTTCGTAAATAGGGGCATTCGTAAGCTTAGGTGTCACTGTATGTATGAACATGTAAACAAACATTCACATGCATAAAAATACTCACATACCCATATTTAAGTATGTATATTGTACATGAATTTACATACCATACACCGATGTTTTGTATATATGTATACAAATATATTCAAACAATTATAGATGCATGCTTGCATACCACAAGGCAATTATGTTGCCCTGATCATGTAATTATAAACAGGTAATCATGCACAAACATGCACTTGGAGGATAACATCAGCGGTGCATGCAACATTGGCAAATGCCAGAACCTGAATCTCGACAATGTCATTTTCTGTTTGTAATACTGTACAACACGCATTTGAAGAAAATATAACAGACGATAATATGAAGTCCCTCTCCTCCTCAAGCACTAGGAGCCTTTAAAGGCTCACAAAATTTAACACCAGGCTGATCCCTGAGATTAACTCTTAGGCCACTAAGGGCCTTTTGACCTTCAACACCACAGGCGCAAAAAAAAAAAAATGGTTGGGGGTCCTTCCCATATAGTCTGGATAATCGAGTGGAGACAGTACTGACATATCAACATAGTGGATAGAGGCAAGTTGCTTGATAGGCGAGAGACTGTGGCGAGGGAATGCAAGTGAAAAGTTAATTGCCAGAGAGATAATAAGACTGAATTCCTTAATCACTGAACTGCGCAATGCACCTGCAGGCCCTCGACGGATTGGGGGGGGGCACGCAACGCGCCTCCCGGGTATTTTTATTTTTAGCGTATGATTCAAAACTCCCACGGCTACATGGGGTTCACATCAGCTTCCTCAGGGCTCTTGTAAACAGACGCCATTAAAAAAAAAAATCGTGGGCAACATTCCTGGGTGTGAGAGCCTCAGTACTGAGTGAGCAACCAAGGCTGATACACGCAGCATGAGCTCACAGCACTGCTGTTCAGCTTGTGACCACAGCATCGCCTAATAATGTCAAAATATATAACTGGTATTATTTAGCCATGATAGTATTACAGTAGAGCCTGTATGTGATAATGACTGTGTACAATGTTCAAATATCAGTGAATCAATGCTGTTCATGATGTTCACAGCGCTAGCTACAGCACCACAGCATTATTTCGTCCATCTTGGAATCTTCAAATGACTTCTTATGTTCCTTTACAAAATAAACTTGTGGTCAATTATTCATTTACAGGATTTAGTGACCAGGATTGTGATAATAGCAGGATTGTGGTGATAATTAGTGCTGCATGTAATATTGTGGGAGAAGGAATTTTAGTGAGAGAGGGAGGGAATTGAGGTAGCCTCACTGTGTGTGGCAGCCACTCTTGTTTTGCCCACCATACTAGCTTAGTGGTTCGTTACGGCGAACACATGTACTGTATATATATTAACGAACAAAGTGTTGTTTTTGGTGGAGATCTTGGTGTCTAGTAGCACCTTTTCATTGCTTTTTGGGTGGTTTACTTTTGGTACTTAGTTGATCTCTCTGATCCCCTTGTAGAGGAGGCAACTTTTATTGCCAGTAGGCAATGAAAGTGTCACATGTACAGAACTTTGACTAGTCTGACTGGTATCGGCCACTGCTAGTGTTGTAGACAATTTGCTTCTGCATGCAAACTGAAAATACATGTTTATGTTTGTCATTCAGAAAATTTGCAAGTGTTTTTTCTGTATTACTGTAAAGAATACTCAAGTACAGTATATTTACTAATATGGGGTTAATTAAAAGTGATTTTCATTGAATAATTTGGAGTTGAGCTTACCCAACACATTTTCAGAATGGATTTATTAAGGTGGTATTTTTATTGCTGTTGATGGCTTGTTTTGTAAGAAAAGACATGGAAATGCTTACTTGATATATAATATTTGCAATGACATGTAAATGGTATACCTGTACTATAATATAACTGAACCATATCTAACGATGCTTGAGGAAACAAAAACACAGACAACATAGCTCATAACATGATACTTACAGGAATCCATAAGAAAGATAGATATTTGATGTCTGATACCTCTGATACCAAGAGAAGGCACAAGTGAAAGCTGAACACTTGAGTGAATCAGAGATGTAAGAGATAAGCAAAGTTACTACAGACATCCTGCACTGTAGATGCACAAAATGCACTTTCTTCGCACCCCATTCTCTCTTTCCCCTCCTTACCCCCATTCTATCTTTCCTATCACCACTTGCTATTGCAACCTCCATTCCTCTCTTCCATTTTTTCTTCCATCTGTTGGTCTCTCTTCTCAACCCTTTCTCTGCTTCCATATTCTACTCCACCTCCGTCTTCTTTTATATTTTAACGTGACTTTTTTTCTATATATCTGTGGAAAAATCATTTCCATTTTCTCTTTACAGCCTGGAAAATTATGTCCCCATGCTAAAAAAGCCATAAACATTAGTATTCGGTCTGGCACCCTTGCAATCTTGATCGTGGACATGATAGAACACCTTGTGAATGCCGAGCACCCACTGGCTGTGACCTTTGAGAGTATGCACCTGAGCATGACCATGCTCTTCTTTTGTATGTTGGGCTGCTACCTCACCTGCATCACTGTCAGGACCTGCTCGGTGAGGAGCTGTCGTCTGTTCTCTTGCTTTCTTATGTGCAAATAGGTAAAGTATTTGATTGTATAAAAGCTGTAGTGTGTCTTTTTGAATGTTCCAGATGCAATGAAAAATGTTTCCTCATTATTGTAATTAACTTGTGTTCATTAATGCTGAAATGTAATTTGCCAGAAATTTAAGATTCGGTAACAATTCTATTTATAAATGCTTAATTATAAATTCAGACTATCCTTTCAAAGACAGTTAATGTTTTTAAGTTTATATAAAAAGGATTATTTATGGTAATTTGCATTTTGTTGTCATGTGAAAATATATTTACTAAGGAAGCCAACATCACTGTCTGAACGTAATGATAGTGGCCATCCTTTTAACAAAAGATTCTGACTAGGTTGAAGTGAATACAACAAATACAGCACCCGATCTTAAACAGAAGTCAGTACTATAGAGGATCTTGCTTTAAAGAGCAACTGAGTAGTAGTGCTCAGAAGCACTGATTTCATTCAATCGATTTTATTATTCATTTTGTTTTCCATAATTGTGGATAGGAAGCCTGTTAAGATTTATTGAGGTACCCCAAGGTCAACTACTGATGACCTTCCACAGGTTGCAACCCAGAACAGTTGCCTAACTCCCAGGTACATAGTTACTGCTTGATGAACAGGCACATTAGGTGAAACAAAACAATGCCTAAACACCTGCATCCTACAATGGGAATTGAACCCAGGACCTTTTTTGGCTGTGACCCAATTAAGCTTATCCTTGTGCCACAGGACCCTGGAAATGGGCAAGATTACTACCAAGTACTGAACACTAATAAGGTGTTCAGTAGGAAAAACACCAATAAGGAAGATGACTATTTTTGGTGATGCTTCACTCGGCCATTAGCTTTTGACTAGAGAAAATTTGAGGCTTGGTGAAGCTCAGTGTTGTACAAGTAATAGCAAATATGTTCTGTTTTGTTCTATTTTCTGGGGAAGCCCCGTTGACTCCCCGGAGCTATACAGGCTGATATGCTAGTGTCAGACTCTGGCATCAGTCATGTGTATGGAGTTCTGTGGGCCTACCGGGGACCACGAGCCAGAACCTGGCCCCCTCAGAGAGGCAAGGGGAGCAATGGCCTATAGAAACCCCGTGTGATTGGAAGCATTCTATGTCTGCCATCGACCGGGTCGGGCACCCAGAAAGGTAAGCGTCCAAAAACAAACCCCTATTTTGGTTAAAATTGCTACCTAACGCCGAACTAGTGGATAGAACTCCCCAAAAAGATACAAGCAAACTAGCATGACGTCTGTAGGGGCTCCCCACAGAAAACCAGCGTTGAATGTAATGAAAGGCCATTTTCTGAGTGAGCCCCGAAGGCTCCCTGGCAACCCTCCCTCCCACCGGTCGGCGGTTTTTTTCACGTTGGTTGAAGCTTAGCTTCCGAATGGATGCTAGGCAGCCGGCGTGGTGAGGTCCGGGGCTTCCCCTTCCCCCTCTTGGGGCGGGGAGGGCTGCGCGGGCGATCGGTTCGGCAGTAAAGTGTGATGTTTGCTTATTTACTTGGGATTGTAGGGAATTTCTTACCTCTCTGTTCGTTTTTTTTGTTTTAGTTTTCACCATGTGGGGTTTGTTTTGTTATGCCTACCTTTCTGGTTGCCTAACCCTGGTCGATGGCAGATAAAGAAAACCCCAACCACAAGGGGGTTTTCCAGGGCCATTGCTCCCTGAAACCTCTCTGAAGGGGCCAGGTTCTGGCGCTGGTCCCTGGTAGGTCTGAACTCCATAGCTAATGTCCCAGTCTAATATAACATACATTAGCCCAATGAGCTCCAGGGAGCCTCCGCAGCTCACCCAGAAAATGACGTTTCATTACATTCAACGCTCATTTTTTGGCAGTCCTTCCTTTTCCTTCTGTCCCTTCTTAGGTGGCTGTGTTTTGTTGGCATTGTCTTGCTCCTCTCTTGTGGGTGTTCTTGGCCGTCATTTTGCTGCATACTGTCGCCTCGTATCGTGCAGCTCTGGCGGAGCCGCTTTCGCTTGCGTTCAGTATTGATGTTACTTCTAAGCCGTTCCGCAAGCTGTCTCGTGTGCACCTCTAACCTGCTCATGCACCGCCTGTGCCATCCTGGTCTTTGGGCAGAGTGCTCATTTCTTTCTTTTCCTCGGTTTATGGTGACCCCTCCTGTTCTGGTTTTCTGCTCCTTCGGTTGGGGCAGTAGGTTTGTTCGTCTCCTTTTTGTCTGACAAAGATTGAGACTGCTGTTTTCCGGAGGGGTCCTTGGGTTTTTGATGGATGGTTGATTAGGCCGGGGTGCATCATGTTTTGTGGCCCGTGGCAGTTCTCTGCCATTTTTTGCTCACCTCGGCTTCTGTGTCTGTGGATGCATATTGGGTTGCTCCGGTTTCCCTTCTTCCCGGTTCGCAGGTGCGGGTTTCCCAGGTTGTCTGCAGGATTCTTACGGCTAGCCAGCCTGCGGTCTATCCCCGTGCTCCTGACATTCATACGCTCGCGGCTCTTGCCACTGTTTTTGGCAACGTGGCCTGGTTTGATATTCAGGCGCAGGGTTTTTGGCGGTCGGACAGGGTCCTGGTTGCTCATGGTCTCGTACTCGTTCCTGGGTCTAGTCGGGCCTGTGTCGCCTTGGGTCGGCAGTTGCAGCCAGTTGTCTCGGTTTTGAGTTGCAGAGCATGCAGCGATCACCTCCCGGATGTGTCCCTCTACTTTCCTCTGTGGGTAGTTAGCTCCTGGGAGCCGACGGGGCTCCCTCCAAAAAACCAGCGTTGAATGTAATGAAACGCCATTTTCTGGGTGTGACCCAGAGGCTCCCCGGCATCCCTCCCTCCCTCCGGTCGGTGGTTTTTGCATTTTCTTGATATCAAGCCTCAGAACTGGATTGCTGGTGTGGGAGTCTGGGGCTCCCCCTTCCCCCTCCTTGGGAGGGGGGAGCTGCGCAGACAGCGGCGCGGTGTTGTGTGACGTCATGCTAGTTTGCTCGCATCCTTTTGGGGACTTCTATCCACTAGTTCGGCATTAGGTTGCAATTTTAACCAGAATAGCGGTTTGTTTTGGGACATTTTCCTTTCTGGGTGCCCAATCCGGTCGATGGCAGACATAGAATGCTTCCAACCACACGGGAGTTTCTATAGGCCAATGCTCCCCTTGCCTCTCTGAGGGGGCCAGGTTCTGGCTCGTGGTCCCTGGTAGGCCCACAGAACTCCATACACATGACTGATGCCAAAGTCTGACATTCGCATATCAGCCTGTATAGCTTTGGGGGGCCTCCGGGTTACACCCAGAAAATGGCGTTTCATTACATTCAATGCTTTTTTTTTTTTCTTTTTATGCAAGAATATTGCTCATAGACTACATTCTGACCGTATGATAAGATAATCTGCTTATTTAATATTTAGGGTATTCATGGCTGTCTGACTGTTACATTTTAGAATTGTTTTACAGTTACTCAAAAATGTTTGCAACCTAATCTAGATGTCTAGAATAACGCTGAACTAAAACTAGCAGATGCACTTCTGTCATTAAAGTGAAACTCATCAATAAATTTCAGAGTAATTGTGACACATTGCTGTATTTGTGACACAACATTGTTATATTAGCAGGTAAGTTATTTATTTTGCATTACAGTACTTGATGGAAAAAGATTTAAAAATGAGGACCAGATTTAAAAACAAAAATATGTATCCCTCTGAATTCGTTCAAAACTTTTGTTATGATGGTTGCAGGCAATTGTTGCAGTCATTAAGAAGGGTCCAACTTATGCTGAAGAAACACAGTGTCAAGAAGTGGTGGTTCTTATTGTCACCTGGATCTGCTTTTCATTGAGTGCAGCTGATTTTGTCATCAAGCGTGTAAGTTTACTCCGGTAGATCGTGTGCCATGAGCCTGTATTGTGGTTTCACATCAGTCATCATTACTGATGATGTATTACTCAACTTTATTTGCATAATTTGCGTATACTGTATACATTACGAAATAGTCAAAAGAAGGCCAAATAAATCTTGTGAATGTTAAGAAATGTTATATTCTCAGATCAGGATCCAAATTAAGGCATCCTCTAAAGGTTCTTGTGAGATTATGTCTTCTTCAGTACCAGTCAATTTCAGAATTTGGCCTTGGGTCTTAAATCATAATATAACAATGTAAAATAAAATAACAAGGCAAGTTGTTTTCTTCATTTATTTTACTTTAAAATATTGAATATAAATACACAATTAATTTTCATAGTCCTTTGAATATACAGTAACTATAAAATTTAAGTTAAGCATAATATGTACTGTTCTGTTCTATTTTACATGGATTATGGGCATTATTTGTGCACAGTTGTTCCTCTTTTTTTAAACTCAAATGATTAAAATGCAGTACCTAGTACGTGGTTGATGGGGTCCTGGGAGTTGTTCTACTCCCCAAGCCCGTTGCATTGGTGGCGTTGGGTGGCCCCTCCTCCTTTGAGGGGCTTAGGGCTGGCAGGGCGGCCTTCTCATTGACTTGTGAGAGTTTGGTCCACCAGGCTGTTGCTTGGAGAGGCCCGCGGGCCCATATATCCACCACAGCCCGGTTGGTCTGGCACTCCTTGGAGGAAACAATCTAGTTTTCTCTTGAAGATGTTACCTATGGAATATGATATAACAGCTTACTTTAGGGCAACCTGTACAGTATGTATCTTTGTTCTGCTTGCTCCTTCAATTAGAATTATCGAAGGCAATTAGGTATTGTAAAAAATGGCCACCCCATTTCTCAATGTACCAACACCAGTCGTAATCCTTTCGGAAGAAAGAAACTATGGCTCAAGTCCCTGGTCCTTACGTTATATATATAATATAAGTGAAATATTAAATTGAAGACACCAAAAATCATTAATATTTAATTTTATAACTAGTTCAAATAATGCAATTAATACAATATTGTTGTAACAAAATTAGGACAAATACAATAAGTTGAATGCTTCAGTTTCCCTTCAAGAAGACTAGCATTTCAACATGACTGTCACCAAGGCCTGATTTCTTCAGCTTAAAGACGTCTTACCCCAAAGAGGAGAACCTCTACATGCTGGCAATAGAAGCAATAGGCATACTGAAATTAATGAACAAGTCCTTCATTGCCGGGCTGGGTTGCCATTGAATACTAGGTGACAGTTCTCTGCAGAGATTGTATACAACTGACACTAATTAAAAATAACTATTTGGTGCATAATTTATTCCAGTACTAAATTGGAAATAGACTACAGTATTTCTATTTGTGAATAACTCGCCTTAATACACAGTCCTCTTCTAATTTTTCAAAATTAACAAATGAACTGAAGAACATTGGGCCATCCAGAATTGCTTTAAAATGAATTGTCTGTCCCCATTTTGATCCTGTCTGGAAAAAGGACCAATATTCCTAGTCACAGTCCTCACAATGAATCAGGTTTCAGAAATATGGTCCTTTTGGAACTCATTCCTCTTTCAGTATCAGATGGAATTAGATATTCATACCACACATGAAATTTTAAAGCTTGGTTCATTTTTCTGTCCACAGCTCCATGATGGTATGTGGATGTGGGAATACAGTTTTGGACAATTAGAAATCAAGAATACAGGTGGATTCCTCCTGGGTGTTTACTGTATGTGGAATGTTTACACTTGTGTTTTATTGACTATATACACTCCATTAAAAAAGCCACCAGAACAACAAGGTTAGTTAATTTTATTTATATACTTTTTGTCAGTAAGATTTGTCTCTCTTCACTTTTAGGATAGCAATGTTGACCTACTAGCTGCGCTAATTTTTGAATGAAATATAGAAACTTTAATTTATATTTTGTCTGTTTTCAGTGTGCATTCTTATACCATCTGTACAAAATTAAATGCACTGCTTGATTTTATGGAAACATTATTCGAGGGTTGGGAGGAGGAGGGTATTTATGTAGAGAACATGAGAACATAAGCAGGCATTAATGCAACAATGTAGCGTGCCTGTTGCCCCATTCTGAGCTGTGCCTAACTAAAGCTAATACCTCTTACCCATATATAAAGCTTATTTTTAAAGCTAACTATACCATTTGCCTCAATTATGTTGGCTTGCAGCTTATTCCATTCATCTACCAACCTGTTGCCAAACCAATAATTAATAATATGAAAGCTTTCCTGAATCTGAATTGCTCAAGCTTATTACCATGGTTATGGGTTCTGACCTGAACTGATAGTTTCAAGACCTTGCTCATATCTTCCCTAGTGATACTCCTCATCCACTTGAACTCGATCCTGTTTTCCTTCATCCTGTGCCTCTCCTGGAAATGTAGCCCAATTTCTCTTAACTTCCCCTTGTATAGGTCTCAGATACTGTATCAAGGATCAGTCTGGTCATCATATGTTATGCAACTTTAATCTTATAAATCTACATCATTGATTCAGTAGATGGTACCACTGTCATTTTTGGATCTGCAGACTTGCTTCCATTAGTGTTCATCTCATCATTTAGGTTGTTGACATACATTATGAAAATAAAGGACTCGAAAACAGACCCCTAGGGCACACCACTAGTAATGGTTATCCATTTTTACACAAGTATTTACACTAATTTTCTGGGGGGAAGGAGCTCCTTCAGCTCCCCGGAGCTTATTCAGGCTGATATGGATATGTCAGACTTTGGCATCAGTCAATGTGAATGGAATTCTTAGGCCTACCGGGGATCACGAGCCACAACCTGGCCCCCTCAGAGAGGCACGAGGAGCAATGGCCTATAGAAACCCCCATGTGGATGGAAGCATTCTATGTCTGCCATCAACCGGGTTAGGCACCCAGAAAGATAAGCATCCCAAAACAAACCCCTATTCTGGTTAAGAAACTGCTACTGAAAGCCAAACTAGTGTACAGAACTCCCCAAACAAAAATGAGCAAATGAGCATAATGTCACCACATCACTGCGCCGCCATCTGTGCAGCTTCACCCTTCCCGGGAAGGGGGAAGGGGGAAGGGAAAGTCCCGGACACCTTGCGCCGGCTATCCAAAACCCAGTTCTGAGGCTGAGGTTCCAGAGTCGTCATGGCTGGCAGACTGTCTGTTTATGCTTTGCGGCTCTCGTGTCTGCAGGCGGTACTTGCTTCCTCCTTGGAATCTGCTTGGGCCATGGCTCTTAGGTTGTCTAAACCATTTTGTCCCTTGCTGTTTGCAGATTCTGCAGTTGAGCAGTATCTGCAGGCAGCTTCTTCTAGTTATCATCCAATGTCGGACTTGTTAGGTTTCCATTCCTTCCCGGAGGGATCGTGCCAGGGCTCGGGGTTCCGTTCGTCGTGGTAGGCCACTGGTGCCAGTTTCAGATCCAGCACCGCTTTCGAACTCGTCTTTGTCTGGTTGGCGCAGTGTTCGCCCTGTGCGTGGGTCGGGTTCTTGTAAGGGGGCACCAGTCCTTTTGCTGTTTGTCCCATTGATGGGGTGATGGGGGGGGGGGAGGGGAGCCTCGCTCTGTTCACTCGTGCCTGGTCTCACAATTTGTGGGCATTTCGGGTCATTTCAGTCGGCCTGCGGTGGCGTTGGGTGGCCCCTCCTCCTTTGAGGGGCTTAGGGCTGGCAGGGCGGCCTTCTCATTTACTCTGTTGGGTCATCTTGGGTCATCTCGCTGTTGTGGTGCATCTCGGATGACTCGCTTGGGCGTGGTTGAAACGACATCGTCTCTCAGATGGGTTTCCCGTCTGTTCCCAGTCCCAAAATGGGACTGCAGACCTGCGCTTCATTCTGGACTTGTCCTGTTTGAACCCCTGGGTTCTTTGCCCATCCTTTTGGATGACTACTCTGTCCCAGGTCTGGTTTCTGTTGGAGCCAGGCACTTGGATGGTATCCCTGGACCTCCAGGACATGTATTGGCACGTCCTGTTTCATCCGGGGTTCAGGGACTGGCTCTGTTTGTTGTGGGGGCATCTCAGTTACGGCTTTGTTGTCTCCTGTTTGAGTTGAACCTGGCACCTCAAGTTTTCACACGCCTTACCCGGGTCGTAGTGGCCCATCTGCGTCTCTTAGGGGTTCGGGTGCTGGCCTACTTCGACGACGGGCTGTTCCCAGCTAGTTCGAGTGTCTGCTCGCCAGGGATTTGGTTCTTTTTCAGCTTGTCGGGTTCGGGTTCCTGGTGAACTGGCGGAAGTCCCATCTGGTTCCCTCTCAGGTTTAGACTTGGGTGGGTCTTGTACTTACCTAGTTGTGCTTGTGGGGTTGAGCTTTGGCTCTTTGGTCCCACCTCTCAACTGTCAATCAACTAATGTACAGGTTCCTCAGCCTACTGGGCTCTATCATATCTACACTTGAAGCTGTGTATGGAGTCAGCCTCCACCACATCACTCCCTAATGCATTCCATTTGTCTACTACTCCGACACTGAAAAATTCTTTCTAACGCCTCTATGGCTCATTAGGGCACTCAATTTCCACTTGTGTCGCCTAATGCGTGTGCCCCTTGTGTTAAATAGTCTGTCTTTATCTACCCTATCAATTCCTCTTAGAATCTTGTATGTGGTGATCATGTCCCCTGTAACTCTTGTCTCCCCCAGTCATGTGAGGTTTAATTCCCGTGGTCTCTCCTCATACCCCTCAGTTCAGGTATTAGTCTGGTGGCAAACCTTTGAACATTTTCCAGTTTAGTCTTATGCTTGACTAGATATGGACTCCATGCTGGAGCTGCATACTCCAGGATTGGTCTGACGTGTGTGGTATATAATGCTCTGAAAGATTCCTTACACAAGTTTCTAAAGGCCATTCTTATCTTAGCCAACCTGGCATATGCAGCTGATGTTATCCTCTTGATATGAGCTTCAGGGGACAGGTCTGGCATGATATCAACCCCCATGTCTTTCTCTTTCTGACTCTTGAAGTATTTCATCTCCCAAATGATACCTTGTATCTGGGGACCTTGCTCCCTAAGCGTAGTAGTAGTGGAAATGACCCCAGTGACCGTCCATTTTGTTTTTTCCCATGGACAGACATTGGGGCCAGGGGGTTAGCCATTTTTTCCCAGGGATAGTCATTGGGGCCAGGGGGATTTTGAATTTGTTTTCCCAAGGACGGTCATTGGAAAGAGAAAGAGACTGCTGCTTTCCGGACGGGTCCTTCGGTTGTTAATGCTTGGCTGGTCGGGCTGGGGATGCATCATGTTTTGTGTCTGGTTGTGGCCCTCCGCCGTTATTTGCACGCCACAGCCGCTGTGTCCAGGGACACGCTTTGGTTTGATCCGGGTTTCCCTTCTTCCATGTTCGCGGGTGTGGGTCTCCCAGGTCGTCTGCAGGGTTGTTAAGGCTAGCCATCCTGCGGTCTATCCCCCATGCCCATGAAGTTTCCAAGTTCACTGCTCTTGCTGCCGTTTTTGGCAACATGTCCTGGGCTGATATTTGGGCGCAGGGATTTTGGCGGTCGAACAGGATCCTGGCTGCGCGTTACCTAGTGAACGTTCCTGGGCCTAGTCGGGCCTGTGTCGCTTTGGGTCGGGGGTTGCAGTCAGTTGTCTCGGCTTCGAGTTGCGGAGTGAGCGGCGACCGCCTCCCGGGTAAGTCCCTTTACTTTTCCTCTGTGGGTAGTTAGCTCTGGGGAGCCAAAGGGGCTCCCCCCCCCCCAGAAAACCAGCGTTGAATATAATGAAACGCCATTTTCTGGGTGAGACCCGGAGGCTCCCTGACATCCTAACCACTTGTTCGGCTTTTGGTAGCAATTTTCACCAGAATAGGGGTTTGTTTTGGGACGCTTACCTTTCTGGGTGCCTGACTCTGTTGATGGCAGACATAGAATGCTTCCTGTGGGGAACCGACCTGTGAAATTTATATTTATTTAATTTATATGAATTTATATAGAATTTATATTTACATTAATTTATATATTTCAATAGCAATTTGTATGATGTTTAGCGGACTGTATATCTGCAAATTCTCACAAATCGATCTTTACACATTAGGGGGGGTTTATATTAAATGTATGTATATGCAGCCAATCAAACTACAGTATTAAACTACATATATTAGTTAATAAGATTGGAGGTGCCTTATCTTATTGTATGGTAGGCTTAGTCCACCAGGTATAACTAGGATGTAGACACCAAATTATCCTTGTGAGAGGCTAGCTTTCATCACCCAAGTAACTGATGTACCGAGATTAATTCTTGCTTCCTCTTCTTGTTCCTGTCAAAGGGCACTAGCTGTAAAGCCGGAATCCTAATATATGACAGCTATATCAGATGAAACATTTATATATTATTAGATAAGGACCAAGGCTTAATTACCTGTATTTAGTGGCTCGTTCGTGTCGTAACCGGTTCGCCCTAATCTACTTAACATTAACTGGCCAGAAATGATTTGATAAACGGGTTTTGGCAAGGCACTTCCCTTGTTTATGTTGACTGCGTGTTGATGATAGTAGAACACTAATTTGATCTCCATAACACTTCGTCCAAGAGAATTATAGGAGCTGAATTTGCTCCTGCCACTATGATCTTAACAATGGCTGACCTCCCTCACCACTGATGCCTGGCTCTCCTTGTCCAGATGTCAATATGTGATAGAAGGGTCACATTTACTATATTTTGATACTGATAATTAAGTTAATTCAAATGAGATGTATTTATGATGGTAAAAATCCAAAGAGTACGGTATTTAAGAATAATTCCCAACAGAATAGCTGGTGAATTTATAGTACTATGTGGCAATGATATGCCGTTTTCTATTGACGGAAAATTCCATTACAAGCTACGTTTTCTATGGGTTAACTTGTGTATACAACAGCAGCAATATTATCTGCATATTGTAATTTAATATTAGTAAATGGTGTCGGGTTTTCCGACACTTCCAACCACATGGGGGTTTTTATAGGCCATTGCTCCCCATGCCTCTCTGAGGGGGGCCAGGTTCTGGCTCGTGGTCCCCGGTAGGCCCATAAGAACTCCATACACATGACTGATGTCAGAGTCTGACATTAGCATATCAGCCTGGATAAGCTCCGGGAAGCCTCCGGGTCTCACCCAGAAAATGCCGTTTCATTACATTCAACGCTGGTTTTTTAAATTTTAATCTTTTTCAGGCAGGTTAGATAGAAACAGAGTTGTGGGTGTACCTCTGCGGGCCAGGCAGTCACCCTCCTTTATTGACTTGAGAGTCACTACATTATGAAACTCTTCTGTTATATAGGTGAGTGAAAAACAGTATATATATATATATATATATATATATATATATATATATATATATATATATATATATATATATATATATATATATATATAAATAAATAAAATATATATTAGTATATTTTGGTAGCAGTCTTTCCTGTAGACATATATAATTAAATATGACCGAAAAAGTAAGATTAATAATTCTAACACGAATTTTCTCTATCTTTCTTATGTTTCTTTTCACTGTTGATGGTAATTCAAAGATCAATTCTCCAAAATTCATTATTATTTCTAGTCTGACGCGACACTTGAGCGCGTTTCGTAAAACTTATTACATTTTCAAAGACTTTAGTTTACAAACACACAACTGAAACTGAATAGAGCTTACATATCTTCGAGGTTTATATCTACATTTGGGTGAGGTGGCTGAGGTGAAAAACGAACTTTCAACAATGGGTATTCAATGGGTATTAAATTCCAACACAAGACAGAACACGAAACAATGGGTATTGAATGGAAGTAATTGTAGAAAGCCTATTGGTCCATATTTCTTGATGCTTCTATATTGGAGCGGAGTCTTGAAGTGGGTAGAATATAGTTGTGCATTAATTGGCTGTTGATTGCTGGTGTTGACTTCTTGATGTGTAGTGCCTCGCAGACGGCGAGCCGCCTGCTATCGCTGTATCTATTGATGATTTCTGTGTTGTTTGCTAAGATTTCTCTGGTGATGGTTTGTTTGTGGGAAGAGATTATATGTTCCTTAATGGAGCCCTGTTGCTTATGCATCGTTAAACGTTCTTTTTCGGTCATATTTAATAATATATATATATATATATATATATATATATATATATATATATATATATATATATATATATATATATATATATATATATAATTTATTTATTATGTTGTACCTAGTAGCCAGAACATCGTACTCGACCTGCTATTCAAGGTCCGATTTGCCTAATAAGCCAAGTTTTCCTGAATTAATATATTTTCTCAAATTTTTTTCTTATGAAATGATAAAGCTACCCATTTCATTATATATGAGGTCAATTTTTTTTTATTGGAGTTAAAATTAACGTAGATATATGACCGAACCTAACCAACCCTACCTAACCTAACCTAACCTAACCTAACCTAACCTAACCAACCCTCGTTATATTCAAAAAGTTATATTCAATTCAATTCAATGTTTATTCAAAAGAATGTGTGTACAAAGAACTTAAGAGTAAATGTTCAATTGTAGGGAAAGGAGTTACACATACTTATGAAGTCACTATTACACAAAGCGTTTCAGGCAAGTTACATTGTTACAGTAATGTTAAAAGATACATTTCATTGTCCTGTTGAATAATTACTGCACTTCAACTAATTATTTTGTCAACATCTTCCTCTCTGCTCTTTGTCATTGTGATAAATGACTGTATTGCATTACTATGTACTGTGTATGCAGTGACATACAACTTTTTTGTCAAGTATTCAGACATCATTATTATTGGTTCTCGTGTAAGCAACATTCTAGCTGTTTTTTTTTTTCAGGTACATTATTTGTGTTAGCTTATATATGGCAAAATTATATTAATGTATTAAATTGTCTGCTTCCAACAGGACTCGTGTTAATTTCCTCTACTCCTGTAGTAAATCACAAGTGAATGACTGAAGAATACTGGAAAACATTGTTCCTCCACATTTGTTTCCAGATTTATTAAAACTTACCCGAGAAGCTCAGTGTGAAACTACCCTATACTTGGCAGCTCGTAGCCTATGTATCAAAATATCCATATCAAAGGCCTGGTTTTCCATTTCTGATGTAATGATCTTTTTTAAGGTCAGGAACTATATATTTTTTACTTATATTGTTCCAGCATTTTAATAATGTTAAAGCATTTAAAAATCTAAAATTAACACACCATATCAGTGCATTGCTTAATTTTATTATATTAAACAGTAAAGCTAATTTAATTATAAATAAGTATTTTATTTGGTTTCATTTCATTCAAATATTTTGTAATTTCCTAAAGTTACCTGTTGCATAATTAGAGTACTTGGCTGAATAATAATAAACTGCTATACCTGAGCCCCATCATTGTTGCACTGCCACTTACAACAAACACAACGTTATTGAAGCAAATGCTTGTGCTACTTTTATTATTCCTTATAAAATATAAGATGAAACAATATATATTTTATAAGGAATAATTGTCAACTTGAAGTTAGTATTAAGAATAGCCAGAGAAAGAACAATAGCCGACTGTGAGAAGGCCTGAGCCCAGGAGACAGCTGTACATGGTGTAGGTAATGTTTATCTCAATCTCTCGACACTTGTTAACATCCAAACATTTCCAACCAGTAAACTTGTGCTAGGTTCTGGTAGTATAATTTATATCACAATGTAGACAATTTTGACTTTTATAGTGGTATTTAGAATATTGTCAAATTTGGTTCAAACCAAATTTGATGGATGCCAGTTGATTGTTCAGGTCCTGCTGATAGGTACAGTAGTCTTGTCACTTGAGTCTTGTCATCAGTCACGTTTGGTATGATCATTCTTAAATTTATAAAGTTGATACCCAATAACTATCATACACAGGCTATGGAAGTTGATGATGACTTTTAATATTCTCTTCTTTAATATTTTGTTTGATTAATAAAGTTAACTAGTCCTGTGCTGTAAAAGCCTCTTTTGGAGGCATTTACTAACATACTTGGCTAAGGACAACTGCAGCCAAAATTAAATACCAATTGTTCCTCCAACACACTATTTTGTCATAATATTTGACCAAGAATGCAAATACTATTTAGGTAGATCTTAATAGTGTTTGCATTTTTAGTCAAATATTATGTTCCGACAAAATAGACGCTTGGATGAATGCATTGATGCGCCGAACTTGATTTTGGACACATTGGCACTTACCTGGTATGTTAGTAAATACTGTACCTCATTTGATCTCAGTTGTTAGATATATTTGAAGATTATACTCAAAGTCTTTAATGAATTACTTGTTACAGTATTTGTTACTTATTCAAGTTTACCATTGCATGTTAAGAGGACATGAAGATATTATAATGTTTCATTACTGCCCAATGTCTCATTTGGGATTAGATATATTGCTTCAGTTGTTAGCTCTTTGACGTCTGCCTAGGCTTACATAAGGTCTTGTTTCTTCTGTTGTGAAATAGCTGGAAGTTTATGGCTGATGCATATACTCTAGATATTACAGGTAGCCATACTATTTGATTTACTTTTGGTTTTATAAGTTATGTATGGCATGGTGCTCAGTGTATCTCGGCTTCATCATTCACGATTTCATTTAAGGCTGTAAGATTCAGGGCTCTTCTCAAACATCACATTTCATTGTTGATACATTTATTGTGTGGAGCATTTTGGAAATGGTCTTTTTCTGACACAGGTAGGAAGAGGTTGAGATTAAAGTGACTTAAAAGCATATTCAGTAATTGATCAGTGTCACTCATGTCACTGTTCAGTAGCAATTGAGACATGATTAACTTGAGTTAATATGCTGCAACATACTTTATCTTTGCAGTTTAGATATATGTGGCTCCAAGATTTTTGGAAATTAGATAGTCATGCACTCGAAAGGTCAATATGTTCTATAGACTTCCTAGTACAGCACTGCACATTTTCTCTATGCATATTGTAGTAAATAATATTAGTTTTGAGCTGTTGAGTTGTTGCATGCAGAAAGTTGTTTGATCAAAGTTATTAGGGTTGCAAAAAATATGCTCTTAACGTGAGTTTACTTTGGCTATATTTGTTACACATGGCATGCGTACTTGTTTTACTCGCAGAGAAATCTTGTGGTGTTTTAATGGTGCTCGTGCATTTGATAAGTAACATTATTATGAGCTCCAAAAAATGTTGTTTTTCTCTATTTTCAAGTTTATTATACAGTGATCATCCACTGCTTGCAGTATTCTCTAATATGTAAATGTTTACTTAAATTGCGTGTCATGTTTGATGGCTTATTTGACAAAGATTAATAAAAGAATAGTAACAAAAAATTCACTTTATTTGATTCAAGATTATTTGTAGATCATGGATTGACCTTAGCCTTATTGATGGAATTTTGTTTTATTATGCATGCATGACAAGTTTGGGAAATGCGTCATGGTTTGCAGACTGTTTTATTGCATAATATAAAGTATCGTTTGTTAAAGATAAGGTAGTATGATGCCTTTTACTGGGTGTTAAGACTTTGTGTAATAGATGCTTCTGTTGAACTTGTTATTGCCAATTAATGACAAAAGCTTCAGTGTAAATAGTTGACATATGTTCCCTTGAAGTTTCTAAGAGGCTCTCAGTTCCTATTTTTGTGAAGCTCACTTTTATTAAACAGCAAAATTCTGCATGAAAATAGTAAAGTTTTAAAAAATATATGTTTTTGCCATATCTTCATTATTTTGTGAATGTATTCCTCTCTTACTTGTAATCTAGAATAGCCAAGTAATATATAGAAGCTATATTATCCAAAGGTTTATATTTTCGAGCAAACTTGTACTGTACTCTTATTAACTATACAGTACAGTAATGTATGGTATAATGTTACTGTATTTCTTATTTGGTTTACTTTCCTGTATATGCCAGTTACATTTGATTAATCAGAGCAAAGTGCAAATTTTCAGATGTTTCTCTCACTTTTAATTTCTATTCATTTTTATTGGATTTTGCTGACGCTGTAATCATTTAGCCCTATACAAACCCTTTTGGGTGTGATTGTACGTGTCCATGTGTACTCATACTGATGTACCCACATTGTCATTATTATTATTACTATTATTATTGCTTTCCACTTTCGTGAGAGGTTGAGGCATCAGCCTGCAGGTATTAGATAAATACAATCATTTTTAATATTCGTAATATGTAAATTTTTTTTATATTGTACAGTATTGTATTTTAATATTCTGTTGGTCAAAAGACAAATGAAGTTAGTTCAGTGGCTTCCCTATGTGTGTGTGTGTGTGTGTGTGTGTGTGTGTGTGTGTGTGTGTGTGTGTGTGTGTGTGTGTGTGTGTGTGTGTGTGTGTGTGTATGTACTGGTATTTCTTGGTATTCATGCCGGGTACCCCAAATTAGAATACCAGTCATATGGTGAACATAATTCAGCTCAGATTTTGAGTGGCAGGCAGTGTGCTGAATGTGAATGTTTATAATCATTTTACATTTGCATGGCCATGTACTGTGGATGATTTGACTACAGACTTAAGCAGTCTAAACACTTTTAGTCACCTTGACAGGTTGGACAAATGCAATATGGTAACTAGATATATATTTGATGTAAATGGTTACAGCGGTGGTGGTTGTATGGTACGACAGTATCGTGACAAGGCGAGCCATAAGATGAGGCTGTAGAGTGCAGATGGTGGCAGAGATGGTGATGGCTGGTAGCTGTAATGGTTGTATGGTACGACAGTATCGTGACAAGGCGAGCCATAAGATGAGGCTGTAGAGTGCAGATGGTGGCAGAGATGGTGATGGCTGGTAGCTGTAATGGTTGTATGGTACGACAGTATCGTGACAAGGCGAGCCATAAGATGAGGCTGTAGAGTGCAGATGGTGGCAGAGATGGTGATGGCTGGTAGCTGTAATGGTTGTATGGTACGACAGTATCGTGACAAGGCGAGCCATAAGATGAGGCTGTAGAGTGCAGATGGTGGCAGAGATGGTGATGGCTGGTAGCTGTAAACAAATTTGTCTGCTGGGATGGCTAGGTTTGAGGCAGATCAAAGGTGGTTTTGCTTCTGGCTGAGCTGTGTTGAGAATGCTCCTGATGCTGTGGTCAGACAGCCTTACAATCCTATCGACCTGACTCTGTTTGGAGCAACGCCGTTCATTATTTGATTAATGAAGAAACTGCTCAATTCTGGGAAACGTGTGGACATCATTTGTAGCACTTGCAATTCCTGCAGATGTGTAAGTAGCTGCTACACAATTTCTGACGTAGTTGTTACAACTGTTTACAGTCATACGCAGCACCGTACAGTACAGAGATCGCTCACTAATTCAGATCATATAGAGTGGATCCCATCTGTTGTATGATGACCAGAATCTTGTATTCTGATTGTCTTACATTGTGTCCACAAAAATTTCAAAAGTTGTAGTTTTTCTTGCAATCAGTAGAATACTTGTTTCCACATACTGTACAGTATATTAATAACACAATTACATTAGTATTACTTCTTAATTTGATTTACTGTAAATTGAACTAAAATTAACTTTAACTTGTTAAGAGTCGAGAGGTGTCACGGTCACCCGCTGCATGAATGTGATCACATCACAGAAGACATGGATCCATTCTTCATTAAAATTTTGGGACCTATCATATACTAAAATAGATCAGTTACTGTATATATTAAAAAGAAAGAATCATACATAATAGGTTGTGTACTATAATATGAATACAGTATATATAACGTATAGAAATTTACCGGTAACTTATTCAAACACAAATTTCCAAAATGGTGCATCTATTTGTGTGACATTTTCTGTTCACTTCTGTGGGGTTTCTGGGCCAGCCATCGTAAAAAGTACAAAAAATATTCTTTCAATATGTTTCACTCAAAACTAAGGTAACATTTCAATTATTGCTTCTGCTAGTGGACCATTGGAAAGAAAACATGCGATAGTGAGCATTGAACAGAAAATAGAGCTTATTAGAAAGGTTTAGCAGCTTTCCCAGAAGTATTGTGGCCATAGAGTACAAAGATGATTGGTGGATGTGTTCTATGAACTTCCCAGTTATTTGGGACTAGTCAATCCCACATGGTTTGGGTAACAGGTAAATAACTATTAAAATATATAAATAAATAAAATTTAGTAAACCTATGCTATGTGTAAATTCAGACAAATTAATTTTTAAAACACTAATATTCTAACTGTCAAATGGCAGATTTGTAGTGTAAGATTTGCGCAACCCAGTCATTGTTTCAGTGTGCATTGCCACAATATCTCGATCTGTCCTTGTGATTCCTTGCAGTTATTGTGTGTTTTCTGCACTTTCTGTATTATATTCTTGCATGGTGTCTCCCCAAACGTTTTGCACATTACGTTGCTGACTATTTTCGTTAAAAAAAAGTTAATTTTTGAGTCATGAATGTCATAATATTTTAACCATATACAGTACAGTACAGTACAGGTAAGTGTGCACTACTCGAATATGGTTGAGGTTTACAGAAACACAGTATTCACACAGCAAGGGTTTACTTACAAAATTATATACAGTGGGTCTAAATAAAAATATAAATGATGTACTGTACAGTATATAAATACTTTTGAATATGAGCTGGCATGTGGTGCAAGAAATTGGTAAATATGGAAATGATGCTCCTTCCTTTACTTCCTAACTCATATATTGTAGTATAAATGTCGCACTGTAGAAGATTACACTACACAAATTTAACATTTTACATTTTTTTTTGAGTATTGGTTAATTAGAATTTGATTTAAAGATATTCTACTGTATGTACTAAATTTTAGAAGTATATTTGCCCAAATTTACATGAAGGGCACCATGTCGAGTGACTTCAGTGGAGACAAGAAGCCGACATCTTGTCAAAGGTCCCACCCCCTTGAATTAAAAATTCCAATGGAATTTTTAATTCAAGTATTGTCTAGGCACAAAGAAATTACACTGCATAACATACCAGATCCTTCCTATGCAAATCTTGGATTGATTTCCCTTTAGATTTCTCTGGCCATGTTACTTCTGAATTTTGTATAAAAAAAAGCTGTTACTCCTGTAATTCTTTCATTTTTTTTATGACATTTACTGTTATAACCACACTGTTTTACCAAGCTGTCTTGTACTATGCCTTCTCGGGTGTTGCAGTGCCCTCTCGGGTGTTGCAGTGCCCTCTCGGGTGTTGCAGTGCCCTCTCGGGTGTTGCAGTGCCCTCTCGGGTGTTGCAGTGCCCTCTCGGGTGTTGCAGTGCCCTCTCGGGTGTTGCAGTGCCCTCTCGGGTGTTGCAGTGCCCTCTCGGGTGTTGCAGTGCCCTCTCGGGTGTTGCTGTGCCATCTTGGGAGTTGCACTGCCCTCTAGGGTGTTGCACAGCCCTCTTGGGTGTTGCACAGCCCTCTTGGGTGTTGCAGTGCCTTCTAGGGTGTTGCAGTGCCTTCTAGGGTGTTGCACTGCCCTCTAGGGTGTTGAACTGCCCTCTATGGTTATGCACTGCCCTCTCGTGTGTTGCAGTGCCCTCTAGGGTGTTGCACTGCCCTCTAGGGTGTTGCACTGCCCTCTATGGTTATGCACTGCCCTCTCGTGTGTTGCAGTGCCCTCTAGGGTGTTGCACTGCCCTCTAGGGTGTTGCAGCCCTCTTGGGTGTTGCAGTGCCCTCTAGGGTGTTACAGTGCCCTCTAGGGTGTTGCAGTGCCCTCTAGGGTGTTGCACTGCCCTCTAGGGTGTTGCACTGCCCTCTAGGGTGTTGAACTGCCCTCTATGGTTATGCACTGCCCTCTCGTGTGTTGCAGTGCCCTCTAGGGTGTTACACTGCCCTCTAGGGTGTTGCACTGCCCTCTATGGTTATGCACTGCCCTCTCGTGTGTTGCAGTGCCCTCTAGGGTGTTGCACTGCCCTCTAGGGTGTTGCAGTGCCCTCTAGGGTGTTGCAGTGCCCTCTAGGGTGTTGCAGTGCCCTCTAAGGTGTTGCACTGCCCTCTAGGGTGTTGCACTGCCCTCTAGGGTGTTGCAGTGCCCTCTAGGGTGTTGCAGTGCCCTCTAGGGTGTTGCACTGCCCTCTAGGGTGTTGCACTGCCCTCTAGGGTGTTGCACTGCCCTCTTGGGTGTTGCAGTGCCTTCTCAGGTGTTTGCAATTCTTCTTAGGTTTTCTTGGTCTGTACAACAGCTGATTTCACTTTCTCAATTCTCTGTTACTAATTTCTTAATTTCGTTTTAGTAAATTGGAGATAATTTTTCAATAGAGATAACTTTACCTTGAGCTTTTTAGTTTGTTACAAATTGATTTTAATCAAGTTACCTCTGAAGCAAGTAAGTGATTATTAAAAGAAGGCATCAAAAGTTATCTCTGAAAGCAATCTTCCTTTCTATTTGTTTCTGCAATTGAATTATACATATTTAAGTTGATGAGTGTTAACCACTGAAAAATTAAAATAGGTAAAATTATGATTGAGGAGGCTTCGAGTGTTATCTTGTAGCAAAACATGCTGTAACATAGTCATTGATTATCCAGCAATACTGGTAATTAAGAATATATTGGTTATGAATAAAGGGTGAAGTAGGCTTTATTGTCTTATGATGGTAAATATTGTATTGTTAACTTGTTGCTCACTTAATTAGCATACAACATTTTAAAGGATAGCTGTTAGTTTTTTGCATTTGACTGTGTTATATATTGCATGCTGTGTTGTAATCTATCTTGTTTTTGGTCATCAAAGTATATTGTAATTAAACTTACTCTAAGGTATACTCATTTAGTGTATCATATTTATTAGTGTTATAAGGTATTATATGTTTGAGTGTGTTTCCTCTATCAAATAACTACTGTAGTTTGACTGTGTTATATTTTCTTCTGTCAGAAGGTAGATTAATTGCTGGTATTGACAGTATTCTAATGTACTGAAGACATTACACAGGGATAATTAGACAGGACATCCCTTTTCCAATTATTTGTGTATCTTCACATTGTAGGATCACAATGAATCCTACTTATTCCTGGTGATTCTTATTAGCTTTTATATTTCATTTTGTCTTTGTATTTATATGAAAGTAGATAACAATATACAGTATTTTCTGGGGGAAGCCCCTATGGCGCCCCAGAGCTATCCAGGCTGATAGGGATAGTCCTAACTTTTGGCATCCATCGATGTGGGTGGAGTTCTAGGCCTACCGGGGACCACGCCCAAAACCTGGCCCCCCTCAGAGAGGCACGAGGAGAAATTGCCTATAGAAATGCACATGTAATTTTAGAGCATTCGGTATCTGCCATCGACCGGGAGAAGCACCCAGAAACGTAAGCGCCTCAAAACAAACCCCTATTCTGGTAAAACCAATGAAAATAACGAAACAAATGGACAGAACTTCCCCAAGGGAAAACCAGCAAACAAGCATGAGGTCACACGAGCTGCGCTGCATGTCTGCGCAGCTACCCCCTTCCCGGGAGGGGACGGGGTAGCCAAAGACCCTCACGCTGGCAATCCACACCTTCAGTTCCTTGGCTGATTGGATAAGGCTTAGTCGTTGTGGCTCCAGATCCAGATTCTCTTTGTGCTGTGCCTGGGTTCAGTACTCCCCGTTGGTGGTGTGTGAGCTGGGAGACATATTCCAGGGTACTCGGGCTGCATGCGCTTAGGGCTAACTTCCCTAAGAAGTGCCCTGTAAGTACTGCCCGTGGGGCTTGGGGGTTACCTTCAACAAGTCCCCTTGGGTCTACCTCTGTTGGTCTTTCGCTGCTTGGTGATTGACCGCCCGAGTGTTTGGGGGATTCCTCCCTTGTTTGCCTTGGTAGTTTTTGCACTGGTAGGGGCACGGGGTACTGCCCAGCTAGTTTTCACCTATAACAGTGGCTGGCTCTGTTCCTTCTGGGTACACTGTCCTCTTGTGAGGTTTTTCTTTTCTCTTTGTTTTTGCCTGGCAGGAGGGTGGGGTCTGCCTTGGTGTCCCTCCCCCCTTTATCTTAGGGTTGTTTGTGTTTGGTGGTACCCCCTGCTTCGCCCTCGCGAGTGGACACGTCCCAAGGGTTCAGCTTTAGCAGTGTTGGTTGGAAGCTTGGATGTGTCGGTTAGCAGTACCCTGCCTGGAATAACCCTTAGCAGACCCAGTCTAAGGGCCCCTGGAAAACTCCGCGGGATGCTCAGGTCCAATGGATGTGACCCCTGAGTCTCCTCTCACTTTTTGTGAGTTTGAGGGTTGCTCTGTCCCCTTGTCTCAGGGCGACTCTCATTGTTTTTGCCTCTGTCATGCTGCCTGTTGGGTCAGGTACACGTTTGACCCAGAGTCCTGTGAGTTTTGTTGCTTGTATGTGACTCAGTTCACCCAATCTGATGATGATGTTATTCGAGTGCAGGCAGCTCGCGCATTGCAGGATAGGTTTAGGTCGTCCACAGGGTTATTAAGTCTAGCCAGCCTGCGGTCTATCCCCATGCCTATGACGTTGGTAAGTTCCCTGCTGTTGCTGGCATTTTTGGGAACATGTCTTGGGCTGACATTCGGGCACGAGGTTTTTGGCGGTCGAACAGGGTCCTGGCTGCACTCTACCTTGTGGACGTTCTTGGGCCTAGTTGGGCCTGTGTCGCTTTGGGTCAGCGGCTGCAGCCTGTCTCAACTTCGAGTTGAGGTGTGGAACACTGACCGCCTCCCGGGTAAGTCCCCTTTTTTCCTTATTCTTTGGTGAAGTAGCTCCGGGGAGCCATAGGGGCTTCCCCCAGAAAACCAGCGTGGAATGTTATGAAACGCCATTTTCTGGGTGAATCCGGAGGCTCCCCGGTAACCCTCCCTCCCTGCGGTAGGCGGTTTTTGCATTTTTTTTTTTATATCCAGCCTCGGAATTGGAGGTGTTGATCGCCAGCGCGAGGGTCTGGGGCTCCCCCTTCCCCCCTCCTGGGGACCGGGGAGCTGCGCAGACATGAGGCACGGCTCGTGTGACGTCATGCTTGTTTGCTTGTTTTTCCTTGGGGGAGTTCTGTTCATTTGTTTTGTTATTTTTGTTGGTTTTACCAGAATAGGGGTTTGTTTTGAGGTGCTTACCTTTCTGGGTGCCTGTCCCGGTCAATGGCAGATATAGAATGCTCCAAAATCACATGTGCATTTCTATAGGCCATTGCTCCTCGTGCCTCTCTGAGGGGGGGAGGGGCCAGGTTCTGGCCGTGGTCCCCGGTAAGCCTAGAACTCTACCCACATCGACTGATACCAAAAGTTTAGACTATCCCTATCAGCCTGGATAGCTCCGGGAGCCTCCGGGACTCGCCCAGAAAATGGCATTTCATTACATTCAATGCTGTTTGTTTCTAGGGGGGGGGGGAGGCATCGGCTCCCCGGAGCTATCCAGGCTGAATGGATATGTATAACTTTCTGGCATCATTCAATGTGCTTGGAGTTTTTGCCTACTGAGGACCATGAGCCAGAACCTGGCCCCCCCTCAAGAGGCATGAGCAATGGCCTATAGAAGACCCCCCCCATGTGGTTGGGAGCATTCTATGTCTGCCATCAAACGGGACAAGCACCCAGAAAGATAGGCACCCCAAAACATACCCCTATTCTGGTGAAACTAATTGGCACTGAAAGCCGAACGAGTGGACAGAACTCCCCCAAACGAAAATTGGCAAATGTCATCATGCTGCTGCGCCCCTGTCTGTGCAACCCTCCCCTCCAGACCTCTCCAGACCCTCGCACCAGCGACCCAACCTTCAGTTCTTGGCTGATGTGATTCTGGGAAAGTCTTGTGCCTTTGGCTCCGGAATTTTTTGTCTCAGTTCTGTGTCTGGTGGCATGGGCTGTCTCTCCAGGTAGTGTGTGAGCCAGGAGTAATATTCCAAGGTACTCGGGCTGCATGCATCTAGGGCTACCTTCCCTAGGTGCTCGGTAAGTACTGCCCTTAGGGCTTGGGGGCCACCTTCCACAATTCACCATGGTATCTGCTTCTGCTGTGCCTTTTACTGCTCGGTACTTGGCCGCCCTCGGGGTCTGCTTGGGTTTTCTTGCCCTTGTGTGTCCCTGGGTAAGGGGTAGTTTTTGTTACTGGTAGGTGCTCGGTTTACTGCACAGCAAGTTTTGATTAATTATAGCGGCCGGCTCTGTTCTGCCTGGGTAAGTTGTCCTTTTGTGGGGGTTTTCTTTTGTTTGTGTTTTCTGCATGGTGGGGGGTCTGCCTTCGTGGTTTCCCCTTAGCAGTTGTAGGGGTGGGGGGGTGGTGTATGTGTGTATTTTCTTCTGTGTTTTGGTGGTATACCAAAACACAGCCATTTTCTGGTTGAGTCCCGGAGGCTCCCCGGCTTCCCTCCCTCCCCACCCCCAAGTTGGCAGTGTTTTTTCGCGTGTTTTGACATCCAGCCTAAGAACTGAAGGTTGAGTCGCTGGCGTGAGGGTCTGGGGCTCTCCCTTCCCCTTCCCGGGGAGGGGGGGTTGCGCAGACAGCAGCGGCGGCATGATGACGTCGTGCTCGTTTGCTAATTTTCGTTTGGAAAGTTCTGTCCACTCGTTCGGCTTTCGGTAGCAATAGTTTCATCAGAATAGGGGTTTGTTTTGGGGCGCCTACCTTTCTGGGTGCCTGTCCCGTTTGAGGGTAGACACAGAATGCTCTCAACCACAGGGGGTTTCTATAGGCCATTGCTCCTCGTGCCTCTCTGAGGGGGCCAGGTTGTGGCTCATGATCCCTGGTTGGCAAGAACTCCAAGCACATTGACTGATGCCAGAAAGTTATTCATATCCATTCATCCTGGATAGCTCCGGAGAGCTAATGGGAATCGCCCAGAAAATGGCATTACATTACATTCAACGCTGGTTTTATAGTCAAATTACTATACAGTAATTGTGTGATAACTTTTCAACATTTTTAAAATACCTAATTAAAAGTGTTTTATGATTTGAAGTTGTTTAAAATATTTTTGGAGGATTGTGTAGGAGGCTGCACATTGAAGCACACACTAAACAGAGGGGGCAGGTGGGCATTTTGTTCCACTATTTGGAGTGAAAGGCTGTAGTATTCAAATGTTAGATAATAATTTATTTGATTATATATTTTGCTATGCTGTTGTAGGGTGAGCTTTACAGTACTGTATACAATTACTGTGTGTTCTCCGTTGTTGTTAGTCTGGCTTTGCAGTACAGTGCAGCGTCAAACTGGTTGTTTCATTGAATATCATGTCTGCTGTAGCGTGTCAGCCGTTGCAAACAACCTTTGCTTTTTCACAAACAATTATGATCTTAGTTCTTTATTTTCTGGGAGGAAAGCCTACGGCTCCCAGGAGCTATCCATGGCTGATATGGATACCCTAACTATTTTGCATCAGTCGATGTCAGTGGAGTTCTAGGCCTACCGGGGACCACGAGACAGAACCTGGCCCCCTCACAGAGGACGAAGGAGCAATGGCCCATAGAAATGCACATGTGATTTAGAGCATTCTATATCTTCCATTGACTGGGACAGGCACCCAGAAAGATAAGCGCTACAAAACAAACCCCTATTCTGGTTAACAACGAAAATCGTCAAACAAGTGGACAGAACTCTCCAAAAGAAAAATGAGCAAACAAGCATGACGTCACACGAGCCGCGCCACATGTCTGCACAGCTCCCCCCTCCCCGGGAGGGTAAAGGGGAAGCCCCAGACCCCCTGTGCTGGCGATCACCACCCCAGTTCCTCGGCTGATGGGATCGTGCACGGTCGTGTGGCTCCAGCTCCAGTCTTCTCTCAGTGCTGTTCATTGTTTTCGGTGCTGCTCTTACGGTGGTCGTGTGAGCTGGGAGTAATATTCTCAGGTACTCGGGCTACAGTACGCTACGGGCTACGAGGGAGCCGGTCGGCCGAGCGGACAGCACACTGGACTTGTGATCCTGTGGTCCCGGGTTCGATCCCGGGCGCCGGCGAGAAACAATGGGCAGAGTTTCTTTCACCCTATGCTCCTGTCACCTAGCAGTAAAATAGGTACCTGGGTGTTAGTCAGCTGTCACGGGCTGCTTCTTGGGGGTGGAGGTCGAGGACCGGGCCGCGTGGACACTAAAGCCCCGAAATCATCTCAAGATAACCTCAAGAAGATACATGTGCTTTGGGTCTCCTTCCCTGTAAGTACCACCCTTGGAGCTTGGGGTTCCCTTCCACAAGTCGCCTTGGGTCTTCCTCGGTTGGCCTTTCGCTGCTTGGCATTTGGCCGCCCCGAGTGTATGGGGGTTTTCCTCCCTTGTGAGTGAACAGAGGCTTGCTCTTTTCACTCACACCTGGTCTCACGATTTGTGGGGTTTTCGGGTTGTTTCTCTTGGCCTTGGGTTTCCCGCCTGGGCTCCCAATTGGTCCGCGTGTCTGCTCGCCAGGAATTTGGTGATTTCCCAGCTCGCCAGGTTCGGATTCCTGGTGAACTGGAGGATGTCCCAAATGGTTCCCTCCCAGGTTTGGTCCTGGCTGAGTCTTGTGTGGGACTCTCGGACCGCTTCCTTGTCTCTTCCTCCAGCGTCTCTCCTTCGGCTGGGGTCTCGCCTATACTTGTTTCTGGGAGGCTCCCGGGTCACCCGGCGGTTGCTCGAGGGTCTGTGCATGAGCCTGAACTTTGCACTGTTGGTCTACCTGCCGGGTCGGGTTTGGCTTCGTCGACTGTTCTGGTTCCTTCGGGGACATCCCTTCCACCTCTCTCACGATCGCTGGGTTCGTCCCCCGGGGACCTTGTCGGCTGCCACGTCCCCAGCTTCCTCTTCGGGATTCTGTGCCTTGGTGCCTTCCCGAGCCTCACTCGATGTGTTCACAGACGAGTCGTCTCTCAGCTGGGGCTTTGTGACCAGTGCTCACCAGGCCGGCCAGGGGCAGTGGGGTCTGTCCTTCCATCGGGTCCACAGCACGGTGCAGGAGTTCGCGGTGGTGTGCTTTGTGCTTCGGAGGGTTCTGGTCACCCACGGATCGACAAGCCAGCTCCATTTGGACTGCTCCCCGGTGGTTCATTGCCTGAACTGAGGGGGTTCAATGTGGTCCTTGGGTCTTTGGGGTTGGTCGCTTCAGGTGACTCGTCTGTTGAGTCCTCGGGGTTTGGCTATCCTGGCGGTTCACATCTGGGGGTGTCCAATGTCCTGGCGGATGGCCTGTCCCGTTTTGTTTCCCTGTCCACGGAATGGACTGTCGACGCCGACTCATTCAGGTGGCTCTGTCAGACGTTCGGGTGCCTGGAGGTGGACCTCTTCGCGTCGGCGTAGTCGAGGCATCTTCCTGTATATGTAGCGCCTTTCCCCAACTGTGAGACTGTCGGGATCGATGCCTTTTGGCAGGACTGGTCGAGGTGGGGGGTTCCTGTACCTCTTTTCCCCAGTTCAGCTGTTGCTACAGGTCCTGGCTTGCTTGGAAACTTACCAGGGGCGAGTAGCCCTCTTGGCCCCTTGGTGGCCGGCCCAGCCGTGGTTTCAGGTGCTGCTTGCCTGGTGTCCGAACCCGGAGTTTTTTCCGCGGCTCCGCCTCTTTCAAGAGGCAGTCCAGTCCGGTACGAGACTGATTCACTCTTCTCAACCACAGCAGAAATGCTCAACAAATTGAGGATCCCAAAATGTGGACTAACCTCCTTAATCACATCAAAGACTTTCAACCAGTTTAAAAGAGAAACTAAGAACCACCTGATAAGCTCTGTGTAACCTAAATTACTTCCTAAATGTCAACCTATATTTTGGTGTTATTGAACCTGTACTACTGCTGTTATCTGCCATGTTAAAATTTAAAAAAACTGTATTTTATCTGTTTATGGTTAAAAATTAGTATGTTCAGTTGAAATGTTTGCTGTTCCAACCATCATGTAATAATTGCAATTTCCTATTGATCTAACTCAATTCATTATTGTGATTTATCTCATTTAGTTAGAAAGTCTTTTTGTTTTGTCCCTTTTATGCCTGAAACACATTGCTAATTAGTTGATTCAGGCACTGTACTTTCCCTACCCATGATTCACACTATCTTCTTATATCCCATGTATGTATGTTTGTACTTTTGCCTAAATAAAGTTATTATTATAATGCAGTACAGTAAGATAATGTTTTACCATTACATATATACATATTATTTTACTGAAAAGTACTGTATTTTTTATATTGTCCTCTTGATATTAAGTTTGTTAATAATAATCCATTATTGCACAGTATTTTGTATTTGCAGTATAACAGTGATTTTTGTGGAGGAAAGATTTTCTTTATTTTGAGCTCCATGTTATACTTCATTACTAGTATTGCATTGTCTGTAATGTGTAGTGTTGTATAATAT